>NW_022329737.1:14487-28568 GCF_002776525.5 Piliocolobus tephrosceles | reverse complement strand
GGCGTCTGTAGTCCCAGCTACTCGGGAGGCTGAGGCAGGAGAATGGCGTAAACCCGGGAGGCGGAGCTTGCAGTGAGCTGAGATCCGGCCACTGCACTCCAGCACCGGCGACAGAGTGAGACTCCGTCTCAGGAAAAAAAAAAAAAGTATAAAAAGAAGAAAAAGGGGGCGGGCACGGTGCATTGTGCCTGTAATCCCCGCACTTTGCAAAGTAGAGGCAGGAGATCCTTTGAGTTTAGGAGTTTGAGACCAATCTGCGCAACACAGCAAGACCCTGTCTGTACAAAAAATATAGACGCTAGTCTGGGCGCCGTGGCTCACGGCTGTAATCCCAGCACTTTGGGAGTCAGGCCTGCAGATCACGAGGTCAGGAGATCGAGACCATCCTGGCTAACACGGCGAAACTCCGTCTCTACTAAAAATACAAAAAATTAGCCAGGCGTGGTGGCAGACGCTTGTAGTCCTAGCTACTCAGGAGGCTGAGGCAGGAGAATGGCGTAAACCCGGGAGGCGGAGCTTGCAGTGAGCTGAGATCCTGCCACTGCACTCCAGCCTGGGCAACAGAACAAGACTCTGTTTCAAAAAAAAAAACACAAAAAACTGGAATTAGCCAGGTGTGGTGGTGTGCGCCTGTAGTCCCAGTTACTCTGGAGGCTGAAGTGGGAAGACTGCTTGAGCCCAAGAGGTAGAGGTTGCACTGAGCCGAAATCAAGCCACTGCACCCCAGCCAGGGCAACATATGGAGACCCTGTCTCAAAAAAAAAAAAAAAAAAAAAAAAATTGGTCTGACGCAGTGGCTCACACCTGTAATCCCAGCACTTGGGAGACCAAGGTAGGCAGATCATGAGGTCAGGAGTTCAAGACTAGCCTGACCAACATGGTGAAACCCCATCCCTACTAAAAATACAAAAATTAAGCCACTGGGTGTGGTGGGTCATGCCTGTAATCCCAGCACTTTGGGAGGCCGAGGCGGGCAGATCACGAGGTCAGGAGATCAAGATCATCCTGGCTAACACGGTGAAACCCCATCTCTACTAAAAATACAAAAAATTAGCCAGACGTGGTGGCAGACGTCTGTAGTCCCAGCTACTCAGGAGGCTGAGGCAAGAGAATGGCGTGAACCCAGGAGGCAGAGCTTGCAGTGAGCTGAGATCCCGCCACTGCACTCCAACCTGGGCAACAGAGCGAGACTCTGTCTCAAAAAAAAAAAAAAGGTTGCTCAGTACCTGGCCAAAACAGAAGAGGCTCACTCACTGTACACAGAGGGAAAGAGGAAGGAGACGGTTTAACTTCTAAACTCACTAAAGCAGGAAAGGCAAATGTGGAATGTGCTCAGGAAATATCTGTGAGATGAATGAATTTGAGGGAAGTAAGGTACTAGATAATTACCTGCCCTACCCAGAACAAATCCTGTGCAATGTTTCCTTGAAAAGCAGGAAGTCAGGCTGGGCGCTGTGGCTCATGCCTGTAATCCCAGCCCTTTGGGAGGCCAAGGCATGCGAATCACCTGAGGTCAGGAGGTTGAGACCAGCCTGGCTAACATGGTGAAACCCCGTCTCTACTAAAAATACAAAAATTAGCCAGGCATGGTGGTGCGTGCCTGTAGTCCCAACTACTTGGGAGGCTGAGGCAGGAGAATTGCTTGAACCCAGGAGGCAGAGGTTGCAGTGAGCTGAGACAGCCACTGCACTCCAGACTGGGTAACAGAGTGAGACTTCATCTCAAAAAAAAAAAAAAAAGGCAGTTTGAATCGCGGTGCGACGAAGGAGTAGGTGGTGGGATCTCACCGTGGGTCCGATTAGCCTTTTCTCTGCCTTGCTTGCTTGAGCTTCAGCAGAATTCGAAATGGCTGGCGGTAAGGCTGGAAAGGACTCCGGAAAGGCCAAGACAAAGGCGGTTTCCCGCTCGCAGAGAGCCGGCTTGCAGTTCCCAGTGGGCCGTATTCATCGACACCTGAAATCTAGGACGACCAGTCATGGACGTGTGGGCGCGACTGCCGCTGTGTACAGCGCAGCCATCCTGGAGTACCTCACCGCAGAGGTACTTGAACTGGCAGGAAATGCATCAAAAGACTTAAAGGTAAAGCGTATTACCCCTCGTCACTTGCAACTTGCTATTCGTGGAGATGAAGAATTGGATTCGCTTATCAAGGCTACAATTGCTGGTGGTGGTGTCATTCCACACATCCACAAATCTCTGATTGGGAAGAAAGGACAACAGAAGACTGTCTAAAGGATGCCTGGATTCCTTGTTATCTCAGGACTCTAAATACTCTTAACAGCTGTCCAGTGTTGGTGATTCCAGTGGACTGTATCTCTGTGAAAAACACAATTTTGCCTTTTTGTAATTCTATTTGAGCAAGTTGGAAGTTTAATTAGCTTTCCAACCAACCAAATTTCTGCATTCGAGTCTTAACCATATTTAAGTGTTACTGTGGCTTCAAAGAAGCTATTGATTCTGAAGTAGTGGGTTTTGATTGAGTTGACTGTTTTTAAAAAACTGTTTGGATTTTAATTGTGATGCAGAAGTTATAGTAACAAACATTTGGTTTTGTACAGACATTATTTCCACTCTGGTGGATAAGCTCAATAAAGGTCATATCCCAAACTAAAAAAAAAAAAAAAAGAAAAAGAAAGAAAAGCAGGAAGTCTGGAAGAGGTGGATACTGATAGTGAAGCAACTAGTTCAGTTCTACAACTTGACAGCCACACCTGTGCCAGGCTGTCTACAAGGATATTTAGAATGAGTAAGACATTCCTTCAAGGAACTCCAGGAACATAGGCCTAACATGTTGCAATGTTTAGTGTCAAGCAGTGCACTAGAGACACATTATCACACTCAAACCTCACAACAATTCTCTGAGGTAGGAGTTATCACTCCCCTTTTATAGATGAAACAGAGGCTTAGAGTGCTTGATTTATTGAAGGTCAAACAGCCAGTAAATGGTGTAGCCAGGATTCCAACCTTGCCATCTCACTGAGACTGTACTTAATTACTGGAGGGACCGGGTGTGGTGGCTCATGCTGTAATCCCAGCACCTTAGGAGGCTGAGGCTGGTGGATCACCTGAGGTCAGGGATTCAAGACCAGCCTGGCCAACATGGTGAAACCCCATCTCTACTAAAAATACAAACATTAGCTGGGCATGGTGGTGGGCTCCTGTAATCCCAGCTACTCAGGAGGCTGAGGCAGGGCAATTGCTTGAATCAGGGAGGCTGAGGCAGGGCCATTGCTTGAATCAGGGAGGTGGAGGTTGCAGTGAGCCGAGATCACACTGCACTCCAGCCTGGGCAACAGGGCAAGACTCGGTCTCAAAACCAAAAAAAAAAGAAAAATTACTCGAGGAACCTAGAAGAAGAAATGATCAATTTTGCTTGGGGGTGTATCTAGAAAGACTTCACTGAGGTCATTTAAAGAACAAAAAGGATGGCTGGGTTCCAGCGCAGTGGCTCATGCCTGTAATCCTAGCACTTTCGAATACCAGGGCAGGCAGATCACCTGCGGTCCAGAGTTCGAGACCAGCCTGGTCAACATAGTGAAACCCCGTCGCTACTAAAAATAAAAAAATTAGCCGAGCATGGTGGCAGGCACCTGTAATCCCAGCTACTTGGGAGGCTGAGGCAGGAGAATCACTCGAACCCAGGAGGCGGAGGTTGCAGTGAGCCGAGATCACGCCACCGCACTCTAGCCTGGGCAGCAGAGCGAGACTCTACCTCAAAAAACAACAAGAACAAAAAAATACAAACAGCAAACAAGTGTTCCCAGGTGCCTACCAAGTGGTCAGGCACTGCACTTACCTCACTGACTGCAGTAACCACCCTTTGAGGTTGTGGCATTGCCTCCATTTTCCAGGCAAGGAAATAGACTGAGAGCTGGGGTTAGTCAGGTCATGACTGCATGTGCCACTCCCGCGAAATCTCATTTGATGTGGTTCGTGAGGCCACGGCACGGACAACTTCCTCCTTGTGTCCACTGAGGATACGGCTTTGTACAACACTTTCTGGTTTCTGAACTACTTACAAACCTCCCTGTCCTGTGAGAAAGGAAGAACAGTTATTACCATCTGCATCTGATGATGAAACAAAGGACGCTGCAGAGGAGCAGCACTAACCACTCCTTCCCTCCAGTCCTGTCATCCCACTGCCGGTGTCCCACCCTCCTTGCACCCTGCACTTGACCAGCTAATAAGCCCCCTCACTTTTTCCTCTGTGAAGCCACCCTAGATAATTCCCCACCCACGAATGGTCCCTCCTCATCTCAGAGAGCTCTCCATGCACACCTGTTACCGTTTCTGTCTTTATCTGTAAATATCTGTGTCTGACTTCCATGCCTCACACGCCTCTATAGGGCAAAGACTGTGTCTTAAACATCTCGGTATTGTCAGTATTTTGCACAGTGAATTTTTTTTTTTTTTAATCATATCAGCTTTATTTGTACCTTTTTTGACATTTCTATCAAAAAAGCAGTGTGCCTGCTGTGGTTCCCATTCTCTGGGATTTAGAAGCCTCTACCTCATTCTCCACCCAAATCTGTGTTCTAGGCTCTTCCTAAAGTTGTCACCCATACATGCCCTCCAGAGTTTTATAGTGCATATAATCTGTAACAGATGGGAGGAAGCCAATTGCCCTTTAGAAATATGCCTGCAATTGCCTCACTTCCTGTGTCATGTGACACTCCCAGTCATCACATGACCCATCCATGTCAGGAAGCCGGAATTACTTGCAGGGCTGACCTAGTGCCTATAGCTACGGCAGGTACCTGCATCCTTGTTTTTGTTTAGCGGATCCTCTATCCTTCAGAGACTCTGGAACCCCTGTGGTCTTCTCCTCATCCAATGACCCTGAGGTGATGAAGTTTTCCAGAGAGGTAAGAGAGAGCTCCCAATCAGCACTGTCACAGTGCTTCTGGAATCCTGGCACTGGAATTCAGTGAATGACAGACTGTCTTTGAATCCAGGGCCATCATGGCTCTTTGAGCAAGGCACAGATGGAGGGAGGGGTCGAAGTTGAAATGGGTGGGAAGAGTGGTGGGGAGCGTCCTGATTTGGAGTGGGCAGAGAGTTGTCATCAGAAAGGTTGCAGGGAGAGCTGCACCCAGGTGTCTATGGGCCTTGTCCTAATGAATGTGGGAGATTAGGCCATGGGCACCCAAAGGCAGCTAAACTCTGCCCAGGAGAGAAGTTGAGGGGGGAGAGGGGCTTGCTTTTCAGCCACTCCTCATTCTGTCCTCAGGAATGTCCCAAGCCTTCGGGTAGGGTAAGCATCATGGCCGCCAGCTTCACAGGATTGCTTCTACTTCAGGCAGTGTCATGGGCATCAGGTAGGTGAGTCAAGGCGGTGGTGAAGTAGCACAGAGGCTCCCTTCTGCCTCGTAGTCCTTTGGTAGCCTTCCAGTACTCTGGTGGTAGACTTTTAATAGGTGCTCAATAAATCCTTTTTAGTGACTGAGACCAACTTTGGGGTGAGGAGTTTTGAAATCATATTCTTTCTCTCCGAGCAGCTGTGTCCGTTCTCCACATCCTCATCAGACCTCACCTCTGCTTGGGCTCCCTCCCTCCCAGGTGGCGCCCCTGCATCCCTAAAAGCTTCAGCTACAACTTGGTGGTCTGTGTCTGCAATGCCACATACTGTGACTCTCTTGATCCCCTGACCTTTCCTGCCCTCGGTACCTTCAGCCGCTATGAGACTACACGCAGTGGGCGACGGATGAAGCTGAGTACGGGGACCATCCAGGCCAATCGCACAGGCACAGGTAACCATTACACCCTTCACCCCCCAGGCCAGGCTGGGTCCTCTTAGAGGTAAACGGTGTCAGTGATCATCAAGGAATTCCCCCCCTGGGCACTGAGACCCTTATTCCCTGTGGATGTCCTCAGGCCTGCTACTGACCCTGCAGCCAGAACAGAAGTTCCAGAAAGTGAAGGGATTTGGAGGGGCCATGACAGATGCTGCTGCTCTCAACATCCTTGCCCTGTCACCCCCTGCCCAAAATTTGCTACTTAAATCGTACTTCTCTGAAGAAGGTGAGGAGGAAGGGGACAAGATGACATAGCGCCATTGACACTTTTTGTTTTTTTATTTTTTAATTTTTTTGAGACAGAATCTCACTCTGCTCACTCTGTCGCCGAGACAGGAGTGCAGAGGGCATGATCTCCACCCACAGCAACCTCTGCCTCCCAGGCTATAGTGATTCTCCTGCCTCAGCCTCCTGAGTAGCTGGAATTATAGGCATGCGCCACTACCACCTGGCTAATTTTTGTATTTTTAGTAGAGACAGGGTTTCATCATGTTGACTAGGCTAGGCTTAAACTCCTGACCTCAAATGATCCACCTGCCTTAGCCTCCCAAAATGCTGGGATTACAGGTGTGAGCCACCGAGCCCAGCCAACATGTTTCTCTTTTTTTTTTTGAGGAGTCTCGCACTGTCGCCCAGGCTGGAGTGCAGTGGCACAATCTCGGCTCACTGAACCTCCACCTCCTGGGTTCAAGTGATTCTCCTGTCTCAGCCTTCCGAGTACCTGGGATTACAGGTGCCTGCCACCATGCCCGGCTCATTTTCTGTATTTTTAGTAGAGATGGGGTTTCACTATGTTGGCCAGGATGATAGCGAACTCCTGACCTTGTGATCTGCCCGCCTCAGCCTCCCAAAGTGCTGGGATTACAGGCATGAGCCACCAACACTTTTCTTTGCCCTTTCTTTGGACCCTGACTTCTGCCCATCCCTGACATTTGGTTCCTGTTTTAATGCCCTCTGAAATAAGATTTCCCTGCTTATCATCTGCTAACTATTATGGACTCAGGCTCAGAAAGGCCTGTGCTTCACCCAGGTGCCAGCCTCCACAGGTTCCAACCCAGGAGCCCAAGTTCCCTTTGGCCCTGACTCAGACACTATTAGGACTGACAAGTGATAAGCAGAGTCCTGTACTTTCCTATTGACTTAGACTACCATATCTTGATCATCCTTTTCTGTAGGAATCGGATATAACATCATCCGCGTACCCATGGCCAGCTGTGACTTCTCCATCCGCACCTACACATATGCAGACACCCCTGATGATTTCCAGTTGCACAACTTCAGCCTCCCAGAGGAAGATACCAAGCTCAAGGTAGGCATTCTAGCTTTTTCAGGCTCTGATGGCCCTGATGTCTGGGGGTTGAGAAGCTGTACGGTAGGTCTGCTTGTAGAGATGTTTTGTCCCCTGCTATTTTGTCCCCGGGGTGGGAGGGTGGGGGCTGATGGCTGAACCAGATGCACTGGTTGGGCTAGTATGTGTTCCAACTCTGGGTGCTTCTCTCTTCACTACCTTTGTCTTTAGATACCCCTGATTCACCAAGCCCTGTAGTTGGCCCAGCATCCCGTTTTACTCCTTGCCAACCCCTGGACATCACCCACCAGGCTCAAGATCAGTGGAGTGGTGAATGGGAAGGTGTCACTCAAGGGACAGCCCAGAGACATCTACCACCAGACCTGGGCCAGATACTTTGTGAAGTAAGGGATCAGCAAGGCTGTGGGATCAGGACTGGCCTCCCCTTTGGCCACGCTGATCTATGTCCCAACCCTCAACCGGGTTCCACTTCCAGATCTGCCTCTCCTCAGCTCACCTTTCTACCTTCTGGGCCTTTCAGACTTGGGCCTGTCAATCTTGCCCACTCCATCAGGCTTCCTGTTCTCTCAGTCTGGCCCACTTTCTTTTTCTTCTTTTTTTTTTTTTGAGAAGGAGTCTCTCTCTCTGTCACCCAGGCTGGAGTGCCGTGGCGCCATCTTCGCTCACTGTAACCTCTGCCTCTCGAGTTCAAGTGATTCTCCTGCCTCAGCCTTCCAAGTAGCTGGGATTATAGGTGCCTGCCACCATGCCCAGCTAATTTTTCTGTTTTTAGTAGAGACGGGGTTTCCCCAGGTTGGGTAGGCTGTTCTCTAACTCCTGACCTCAAGTGATCTACCTGCCTCAGCCTCCCAAAGTGCTGGGATTACAGGCGTGAGCCAACACACCCAGCTGGTCTGCTCCACCTTCTTGGCTGGATCACTCATGACCTTTCTCTTGCCAGGTTCCTGGATGCCTATGCAGAGCACAAGTTACAGTTCTGGGCAGTGACAGCTGAAAATGAGCCTTCTGCTGGGCTATTGAGTGGATACCCCTTCCAGTGCCTGGGCTTCACCCCTGAACATCAGCGAGACTTCATTGCCCGTGACCTAGGTCCTACCCTCGCCAACAGTACTCACCACAATGTCCGCCTGCTCATGCTGGATGACCAACGCTTGCTGCTGCCCCACTGGGCAAAGGTGGTAAGGCCCAGACCTGCATGGTGCTCCAGTGACCTTCAAATCTAGCCTCCAAATGACTGGCTCCCAAACTTAGAGCAATTTCTCTACCCAACTGTGGATTCCTAGAGCACCATTTCCCTGGGCCTCCAGGGCGCCATGGATCCCACAGTTATCACTTTAAACCTTTCTAGGGGCCAGACGAGGTGGCTCACTCATGTAACCCCAGCACTTTGGGAGGCCGAGGTGGGCGGATCACCTGAGGTCAGGAGTTTAAGACCAGCCTGGCCAACGTGTTGAAACCCTGTCTCTACTAAAATAAAAAAAAAAAAATTATCTGGGCATGATGGTGGGTACCTGTAATCCCAGCTACTTGGGGGGCTGAGAAGGGAGAATCAGTTGAACCCGGGAGATGGTGGTTGCGGTGAGATGAGATCGTGCCACTGCACTCCAGTCCGGCGACTGAGTGAGAATGCATCTCAAAAAAAAAAAAAAAACCTCTCTCTAGGCTTGGGGCGGTGGTTCATATCTGTAATCTCAGCACTATGGGAGGCCAAGGTGGGTGGATCACTTGAACCTAAGAAATTCAAGACCAGCCTGGGAAACATGGTGAAATCCCATCTCTACAAAAAAAACAAAAACTATATGTGTATACACACACACACACACACAAATTAGCTGGGTGTGGCACCCGTGTAGTCCCAGCTACTCACGAGGCTAACGCAGGAGGATCAATTGACCCTAGGAAGTCAAGGCTGCAGGGAGCTATGATTGTGCCACTGTACTCCAGCCTGAGTGATGGAGTTATATCCTGTCTCAAAAACAAAAAAAAATATCTCCCCAAACCTCTCTAGTTGCATTCTTCCCATCACCCATTGCCAGGATTCCTATAAGAGGAATTGGAAGTTCCAGAAGCCTGTGTGCAAGGTCCAGGGTCACTTGCTCTTCCTTTGCAGGTACTGACAGACCCAGAGGCAGCTAAGTATGTTCATGGCATTGCTGTACATTGGTACCTGGACTTTCTGGCTCCAGCCAAAGCCACCCTAGGGGAGACACACCGCCTGTTCCCCAACACCATGCTCTTTGCCTCAGAGGCCTGTGTGGGCTCCAAGTTCTGGGAGCAGAGTGTGCGGCTAGGCTCCTGGGATCGAGGGATGCAGTACAGCCACAGCATCATCACGGTAAGCCACCCCAGTCTGCCTTCCTGCAAAGCAGACCTCAGACCCCTTAGTAGTCTCACGAAAGACTGACAGACCTTTCCTGTCCAGCTTCCCCCAGCTAGCCTGCCCTTTTGGGCAACTGGGGAACCATGATTCCCCATCTTGCCTTTCCTTCACAGGACTGCACACCTCATTGCACTTTTTCTTTTTTTTTTGAGACAAAGTTTGGCTCTGTCGCCCAGGCTGGAGTGCAGTGGCATGATCTCGGCTCACTGCAAGCTCCGCCACCCGGGTTCACGTCATTCTCCTGCCTCAGCTTCCCAAGTAGCTGGGACTGCAGGTGCCTGCCACCACGACCAGCTAATTTTTTTGTATTTTTAGTAAAGACGGGGTTTCACCGTGTTAACCAGGATGGTCTCGATCTCCTGACCTTGTGATCCGCCCACCTCAGCCTCCCAAAGCACTGGGATTACAGGCATGAGGCACCACGCCCGGCTCATAGCCCCTTTTGCAACTACTGATGCACTTGCACCTGCCTCAGACTTCTCAGCTCCCCTTGAGATGCCTCAATCTTCACACCCCCAACTCCTTAGAGGCTAAGGAATGTGCCCCTCACAGGGCTGAGCTACCCACAGCCACTTCTCCCTCATGTGACCCTTACCTACAGTCTCTGGGAGCCCCCAGTGTTGAGCCTTTGTCTCTTTGCCTTTGTCCTTACCCCAGAACCTCCTGTACCATGTGGTCGGCTGGACCGACTGGAACCTCGCCCTGAACCCCGAAGGAGGACCCAACTGGGTGCGTAATTTTGTCGACAGTCCCGTCATTGTAGACATCACCAAGGACACGTTTTACAAACAGCCCATGTTCTACCACCTTGGTCACTTCAGGTGAGTGGAGGGCGGGCACCCCCATTCCATACCAGGCTTATCATCTCCTACATCAGATGGCTTACATCACTCTACACCATGAGGGAGCAGGAAGGTGTTTAGGGTGGACCTCGGGAGAGGCACACCCATCCCCTTTTGCACCATGGAGGCAGGAAGTGACTAGGTAGCAACAGACAACCCCAATGCCTGAGGCTGGACTGTGATGTAGAAAAGCAGGGTCAGTGCCCAGCAGCATGGCTCCAGGTCTAGAGACCCAGGGCAGAGCTTCTGCAGGAGTTATGAGGTGGGTATATGGGTGGGTGACTTCTTAGATGAGGGTTTCATGGGCGGTACCCCGACGGACTCTGACCATCTGTTCCCACATTCAGCAAGTTCATTCCTGAGGGCTCCCAGAGAGTGGGGCTGGTTGCCAGTCAGAAGAACGACCTGGACACAGTGGCACTGATGCATCCCGATGGCTCTGCCGTTGTGGTCGTGCTAAACCGGTGAGGGCAATAGTGGGGTCTGGGAAGTGGGCTGAAGACAGGGTCGGGGGCCTTGGCAGGATCACACTCTTAGTTTCTCCTCCCCACTCCCTAGCTCCTCTAAGGATGTGCCTCTTACCATCAAGGATCCTGCCGTGGGCTTCCTGGAGACGATCTCACCTGGCTACTCCATTCACACCTACCTGTGGCGTCGCCAGTGATGGAGTGGATACTCAAGCTCAGCCTGAGCATTAAAGGGACAGAGTCAGCTCACACGCTGTCTGTGGCTAAAGAGGGCACAGCAGGGCCAGGGTGAGCTTACAGCGACATAAGCCCAAGGGCAGTGGTTTGGGTGATTCACTTTCCCCTCTAGGTGGTGCCAGGGGCTGGAGGCCCCTAGAAAAAGATCAGTAAGCCCCAGTGTCCCCCCAGCCCCCATGCTTATGTGAACGTGCACTGTGTGCTGCTTGCTTTGGAAACTGGACCTGGGCCCAGGCCTAGGGTGAGCTCACTGTCGTACAAACACAAGATGAAGGGTGAGGGTAAGGAAAAGAAGAGACTAGGAAAGCTGGGCCCAAAACTGGAGACTGTTTGTCTTTCCTGGAGATGCAGAACTGGGCCCGTGGAGCAGCAGTGTCAGCATCAGGGCGGAAGCCTTAAAGCAGCAGCAGGTGTGCCCAGGCACCCAGATGGTTCCTGTGGGACTAACCAGGAAAAATGGCAGCTCTTAAAGGAGAAAATGTTTGAGCCCAGTCAGTGTGAGTGGCTTTATTCTGGGGGGCAGCACCCCGTGTCCGGCTGTACCAGCAAAGAGGAGGCACGGGGGCCTCTGGAATGCACGAGAGTAGAAAAACCAGTCCTGGGAGCGTGAGGACAAATCATTCCTCTTCGTCCTCCTCAGCCATGCCCAGGGCCCGGGTGCCTGGGGCCCGAGCAGGCGTTGCCCGCTGGATGGAGACAATGCCGCTGAGCAAGGCGTAGCCCACCATGGCTGCCAGTCCTGCCAGCACAGATAAGATCTGGTTCCGGCGCCGGTATGGCTCCTCCTCAGTCTCTGGGCCTGCTGGTGTCTGGCGTGGCGGTGGTACCTCAGCTGAGGGTCAAGGAAGGAAGGTGAGTTAGGGGAACTAGTTCTCGGATCCCTGCCCACTCTCCCCAGGGCTGCCCCTCCCATCTGCCCCTTACCTCCATCCCAGGGGAAGTAGAGACTGAGGATGTGGGTACAATAGGCACAGAGGTTGTGCAGCCCCCGCAGGTGGGCCTGCAGCTTCCCACTGGGCAGCTTTGCCTGCAGCAGCAGGGCCAAGTAGCTAAAGACGAAGGCGTCCAAGGAGGCAGGGCTGGAGCAGAGAGAGAAGGGTGGGATGGAGGAGAAGCACTGGGACAGAAGGGGTAAAGATGGAGCTGGAGGAAGAGTCAGCCCTTGAGGTGGGCTCTGGGCAGCAGGCGGCCATCAGGGAAGACAGGACACACAGTTCGAGACCTGGTACTGGGAGAGATCCCCAGGTGGCGCCAGCCTGGCCCTGAATAGGGCTCTATCCCAGGGCTGCATAAAGGGCACATTCAGTGCCCCACAGCTCTTCAGGCCCCTCCTGTGCCTGGCTGCCCTCCCACCCTACCCTTTTGTACCTCTGAGAAGGCTCTGGCCCCACACACAGGCCCACTGTCAGCAGGGCCAGTATCTGTCCCAAGGACCTCCTGTCCAGAGCCTGAGCCCACCCCAGCCCCAGCCCCAGCCCCAGCTGCTCCATCTGAACCTGTATCTTCTTCCAAGCCACCCATTACCCTCTTGGAGTCAGACTCACGCATCTCCAAAGAAGAACTTTTGAGAGCCCAGGCGCTGAGAGAGCAGGGTCAGACACTCTCGAGCCTCTCGGTACAGCTGTAGGGACGACACAGGTAGGCTTGCAGCTGCGGGAACAGTTCCACCTCCCCACCTAAGCATTCCCATTCCTGGCCAGCATCCTCGGGGCTCATCTCATACAACAGGCCCCGGTCTCAGAGCTACCTCCTTCTCCAGCTCTTCCTCATCCTCAGGCACGTGCTCCCCACTCAGCAGCTCTAGCCGTTCCATGTACTGCCGCTGCATGCGGCCAGGCAGGAAGAAGTTGAGGGGAAAGGGCATAGCCTCTGCATACCACTTCCGGGTCACTTCCACATAGTTCTTGGTGTCTATCCAGAAAGTATGTACCTGGATTGGGTAGGCAGGAAGAAACAGGCAGGTCTGAGCCAGTGCACCTGTCTGATTCAAGGTGGGCTCTGACCCCCATGCTGTCCTGAGTCTCTGGGTGGGTCTATGTGTGCCCAACCCCTCCCCTGCTAACCATGGATGCTGGGAGGTCTGGGCACACTCACCAGCACCGGGAGCAACTTCTCCTCCAGGAGAGACATGAAGGCCAGGGTGTCTGCCCCTTGCCGAGCTGACAGATCATAATCAGCATTGTACTTCTGTGGAGGAAATATCCATGGCGTGGACACTGGGGGGCTGCAGGGGCACTTCACCAGGGAAGAAGGAGTCCTGTCTGGTACCCCCCTCACTGCCCTCTGAGTGTAGTGGAGGTAGAGCAAGGAACTTTTCCTGCCAAGGTTCCCTTGCCTGGGCCCAGCCAGTAGCCTGTTGCTGTTGGCAAAAAACCTGGGCCTTGGAGGCCCAGGACCCACTGGCCATCAAGGTCCTGCGCCCATTGAGGAGACGGAAGAAAGGTGGGGCTCCAAACTAGGAGCAGCTCCCAGAACTTCCATGGAAAGCTGGAAGGACGCCTGCTGACGGCAGCTTTCTAACGGTAACTTCCCCGACCCAGACACCACAAAGCTAGCACAGTGGAGCTCAGATGCAGGCTGGGACTTGGTCCATGCCTCAGGAACCAGGGAAAGCCATCCTCACACTCCCTGGATCCAGGGAACCCACGCCCAGGGCCCCCCAGCTGGTTCCCTCAGTGCCCAGCTCTTGCTATTTATTCCACTTCATTCCATGGCCCAGACACCACTACCACATACACATTCCACCCATACCCCCAGGTCTCAGCCTGCCCTACCTTCCCAGGCTCCAGTCCCTGCTCCTCAGCATCCCCCTCCACATCCTGAGTAAACTTTGTCCCCAGATAACCTCTTGAGCATGATCCTTAAATCTCCCTGAGCCTCAGTTTCTCCCGTGTGGAACGGGGGTAAGAATCTCTTTCTCTCAATGCCCCTGTGTTAGGAAATAATTTAGAATACTTTGGAAACTGGAAAAGCTCTGTTCACACCTAAGGAATCAGGGCAGTGGCCCTGGCCCTGCCAGGAACCTTGTCTTTTATCTGGATCCTCTCTTTT
>NW_022329737.1:0-9487 GCF_002776525.5 Piliocolobus tephrosceles | reverse complement strand
AGTGCCAGCCCTGAGAGGTTATGTGGCCTGCCCAAGATCACATAGTCGATGGCAGAGTAAAGAGCAGAGCCTAGGCCTCCCCACTCCTCTAGTAATGCTCTTTCATCTTCTCCAACCTAGCTGTAAGTCTTGTCCATCCTGAGCCCCATATCTGGCCCAACCTAGTCCCTGGAAACAGGGAAGTGGCCCTTAGAAATCTCTCTCCAGTGCCACCATCAGAGGCCAACTGCTGTCTTCTACTCTCCTTCAGCCTGTGCTCCTCTCCCTCCCTACCTGACAGGCAGAAGGTACTGTGCCTCTGGATATCCCCACAGTGCCCTGAGCTTCATCTCCTGCCGACTGCTTTAATACATCACAGTGACACTGTGTGTGTGTGTCTCCTCCAGCAGACTATTGCTCCTTGATGCTCTGGGTCACCTACATCTAGCATGGCATATATCTGGTGCTCAATAAATGTGTATTGTACAGAATTGACTGAACTTCTCTTACTGGTAGCCCCCTCTATCCAAGTCACCTACCTCTTTTCGAAGGTGGGTGATGATCTTGTGTGGAACTGAGATGACCTCTCCATGACTGGTCCGAAGGGCAGGCAGAGTTCCTGATATTGAGAGAGAAGTACACCTACCAACCAGACCCTTAGCTGCCTAGTCATACATAGTTGCAACACATTCCTACCTATCTCCTGCTTTTCTCCTTGTACATACCCTTCCTTACCCCCAAGGGACACTGGGTACCTGAAGGGCTCCGCCAGGGGTTGCTGATCTTGTGTACCTTCAGTGGAGCACCAGTAAATCTGGCATAGGTCTGCAGGGAAGGAAGCAGAAGTCAGAAAGGCAGGGCCATGGCCCCCACAGCAGTATCAAGAAGAGAAATAACATTTATTGAATACCTTATGTGCCATTCCCTGTACTTAGTATCTTAGTCTTGAAAAAAAGGGGGGAGTCATTACCATTTATATTTGCAAATGGGCAACACAGGGCTCAGAGAGATTACAGACATGTCTGTGATTACAGGTCAGCCAGGAAAATCCTTTCCTCTTTCTCCTCCCTTGCCATCTACTTAGTGGACATCTATCCTCAGAAGCTTTTCCTAACTAGTATCCCTCTTCTTGGAAGCACTGACCATGCCTTTCTCTTTGGCAGTATCTATGATCTGTTCCTATTTTACTTATACGTGAATATTTTATTATATTTATTTGCTTACCTATCTGCCTTTCTGTAAACTCAAACGGAGGGAACATATTTTATTCATCTTTGCATGGCAATATTTAATATTTGGAAGAAATCTAATAGATGCTCTTTAAAGCAAGGAGTCAATGAATAAATCAAGCAAACGAGTCTGTCTGATTGCTAAGCTCTTTCTACAAAGCCTGGCTGTGAGTCGTTTGGTCCAACAAACAATAGGCTCAGTAAATGCTGTTAAGTGAGGAGGAAGAGGAAAAGGGGGTTGAGGAGAAGGCAGGAATTCCAAGCTAGAGTGGGTCCCTGAGAGAGTCCTGCCTAGTAAACCTGCGAATGGAGAAAAAACGCCCAAAGAGAAAGGATCTCCGCAAGGTCACACAGCCAGTGAGTGGATGAGCAAGGACTAGAACCCATCACCTGAACTCCCAACCAGGCTTCTTTTCATTGCTGCATTAAGCCTAGAAATCTACAGCATAGGGCATTGAGCCCATATCGGCCACGAACACTCTTTGACTGCCTCAGTTTCCCCCACTGCGCCCGTGCTGAATAGCCCTGGCAAAGTTTGGATGCCCGGCTAGTTCGGCCCCCTCCCCAGTCATCAGGGCACAACAGAGTGCGCCAGCGCCACCCCTCACCAGCACGGCAAGGCTGTCCAGGTCCACTGAGGGCAGCCCCCAGCCCCCTGACCAGCAGAACAGCTCCATGGGCGCCGCCATCTTGCCCGCCCTCTGTCCCGGAAACACTTCCTTGTGTGCTCCTGCCCTGCCCTGCACGGACCCGCCCCCTACCACCGCCCCTCCGGTAGTTGCGGTCAGGGGGCCCGGGGAGGTCCCCGGGGAGGCGAGGCTCCTTCTGGTCCGACTGGCAGCTGAACTGCGGGGGACTGGGCCGCGGGCCTCCGGGGAGGGCGGCCGCCGGCCCATCCAGAGGTGGCCCACGTAGCGGGACAGCGCTGGCGGCCCGGCGCGACTCAGCGAGTCACGGCGCCTCGGCTGAGTGAAGCCCGGAGCCCCTGAAGGCGCAGTAGGCTCAGGAGAGCGGGGTCTTGTGCGCCTGGGCCAGGTCTGAGGGCTCTTGCCAAACTGCACGTGGCCTGTACTGCTCCGGGGCCCCTTGGGGCTCGTCCCCGAGCGGGGACTGCGCGGGGGGGGTCCCCCGAGCAGCATGTTTTCCACAGCGCGTTATGTTTGGAGCGGGCCCTGCGCCGCCTGTCGCCATGGAAACAAAACAGGGGCGGTGGCGGCGTCCGGAGGCAAGGCCGGGCTGGGGCTTGGGTGGGGGAGGGGAAGAGCGGCTCGCAGGCTGTTGCTTAGGTAACGGGAACTCAGGCGCACCTCTGCTTCATCCGGGTCACGGCCCATCCGCTAGTACCCACAGTGTTCCACAGTCTGGTCCTTGGCTCCTCGCCTGTCCCCCTGGTCTTCTACGCCTGTCCCTGGTGTCCCTTTCCTCTTTCCTGGTTTCTTCACTCCGACCTCACCACTGCTTTAGATTCTCCCTTCAGTTCCCGTCAGACGCTTCCAGACTCCCAAGCTTTCCTAGGAATGAGGGAAAATGGAGAAACAGGCACGTACCAGGGGACCCTCCCCCTAATAAAGAGCACTTGCTCCGCCAGAACATCTAACTTCATGCCATGTGGGCATCCCTGGGCACTATAGCAAGCTAGTTTCGGCCACTCCCTTGGCATCCTTTCCTGCCAGCTGTGGAATAATGCCCACTGTCTAGCACTGCCCCTGCCAGGGGTGCTTGCCTCCCACAATCGTGGATTCCAGAAAACAGCATTCGGTAGTGCTGTGTGCGGAGACCCCCAACAATGTGATGACTGCGGAGAGGGAGGCACCTGGGGGAGGATCATTAGGGAGAGGTAGAAGGCAGGGAGGCCTCCAGGATTCTTTCCCAGTGCCCCTGGTTCCCAGAGCTGATGATGCCTCTAGGGTGATTGGCAGCTCTTTGTTTCAGCCCCCCCTCACCCGCCTGCTGGCCCCCCCTCCAACTCTGTCCCTCCGCCCCCCGGCTCCTGCTCTCTCCGCCTAGCCTTTTCCCCTCCCAGCTGCCTGCCTGCCAGGGGTAGTGAGCCGGCTGAAAGGCATGGAGACGCAGGAACTTCGGGGGGCCCTGGCTCTTCTCCTCCTTTGCTCTTTCGCATCTGCCAGTCAGGACCTGCAGGGTAAGCCTGTCTCCATCCTCTTAGATCACTCTGTGCGTCTTCCCCATTTTCCCTCAACCCAAGTAGCAGAGAGCATGTGGGTAAGGGGAGAGGGAAGAGTCCAGAAATTGAGCCAGAGGAAAACGTTAGACTGCCTAGGGTTGGTGAAATTATGGCCTGGTGGACAGGAGTGGGCACCACAGAGTAGTGGGGGAGTTGGAACGGGCCAGGGTCAGGCATGAGGCCAGGGCAGAGGACTCAGGAACTGGATGCCCAGGCTGCCTGGCTGGGGTGGTTCCTGAGCATCTGTAGGCACCCTAGGGTCCGAGAGAGCAGCCTGAAGGTGGGCATACTGTAGGTCCCTGGGCTTCATCCCTTTGGGCTCCTGGCTGCCCAAGGACAGGGCGGGGGTGGGGACCAAGAAGCCTGGGCTCTCCCGGAGGTCTGGTGGTGGGATGGGCCAATGGATGTGGGAGAGGTAGCTGGAGCAGATGACACAGGCATAGATTCTTTACTGGCTGGAGGGAAAACCACAGATTGGCCAGGACACAGGAGGCAGAGGAGCTGGGTCCTACATTCCCGTGGGAGATAGCCCAGATGGTGGGAGGGTCAGAGCCCTCGGTGGGCAACTGTTCTTATCCAGAGCGAGTGTGCTGTGCCCCTAGGATGGGAGGAGGGGAACTAGGGTGTGGAACGAGCCAAATCCAGGAGTGGAAAGAGAAACTGCCTCCCGTTTCTGCGTTGTGGGAACCAGGTGCCACTCCTGAGGGGGATCAGCACAGCATCTCCTTTGCGCCACCTGGTGGGGGCATCTCAAATGTGTGGGGTGCTGTTTCTGTGTTTCCAAGTGCGCCTCAAACCTGCAGGTTCCCAGAAGGTGGTAATAGGCAATAATGGGGAAAGGAAGGCACAGCGGCTCTGTCTTCTGAGAGCAACAAGAGTTGGGGTTTTGTTTTGTTTTTTTGAGACGGAGTTTCACTCTTGTTGCCTAGGCTGGAGTGCAGTGGCGTGATCTCGGCTCACTGCAACCTCTGCCTCCCAGGTTCAAGCGAGTCTCCTGCCTCAGCCTCCTGAGTAGCTGGGATTACAGGCGCCCGCCACCATGCCCGGCTAGTTTTTGTTGTTGTTGTTGTTTTTGTATTTTTAGTAGAGACGGGGTTTCACCATGTTGGTCAGGCTGGTCTCAAACTCCTGACCTTAGGCGATCCACCCGCCTCAGCCTCCCAAAGTGCTGGGATTACAGGTGCAAGCCACTGTGCCCAGCCAAGGGTTGAATTTTGAGGTGACTAACACTGCCTGGTGATGGGAGTAGGGGGTGATGTGGGCTCAGGGGTGAGCATACCTTAGCATTTGATCCCATTCTCTAACCTTGATAACCCCTGCCTGACCAGTCATTGACCTGCTGACGGTGGGCGAGTCTCGGCAGATGGTAGCTGTGGCGGAGAAGATCCGGACAGCCCTGCTCACTGCTGGGGACATCTACCTCTTGTCCACCTTCCGCCTGCCCCCCAAGCAGGGTGGTGTCCTCTTTGGCCTCTATTCTCGCCAAGACAACACGCGATGGCTGGAGGCCTCTGTTGTAGGCAAGATCAACAAAGGTGACTGGTGGGCATCTCCTTTCCTGCAATGGTGACCTCTTTTAAGCATTCTCCCTCATCCCTACTTCACAAGTGCTTCCTCATTCTCCTTGGCCTCCACTGGGTACCAAGGTCCCATCAGGCTGTGCCCAGACATCAGGGGCGCCTGGTATGGGGTGCTTACAAGGTGCTTTAAGAGGCCATGTACCAAACAATAGGGTGAGGCTTGAGTCCTGATATTTGTAGGGATGGGAGGTTGTACTTGGGGATGCTTGGAGGGAGGGTGAGGCATGTCTCTGTGCCTCAGCGGTGATATAGAAAGGTCTTTCAGATCCCTGGAACAGTTCAGTGGCCACAGAACCAGCTGTCACCATAGGAGAGGACAGAGTCATCTGATACCAATGAATACTAAGAAAGTATTTGTCTCTAAACCAATTATTTTTTCCAACAGAGTCTCGCTTTTTTACCTAGGCTGGAGTGCAGTGGTACAATCTCAGCTCACTGCAACCTCCACCTCCTGGGTTCAAGCGATTCTATCTCAGCCTCCTGAGTAGCTGGGACTACAGGTGCCCACCACCACGCCTGGCTAACTATTGTATTTTTAGTAGAAATAGGGTTTCACCATGTTGACCAGGCTGTTCTCGAACTCCTGACCTCAAGTGATCTGCCCACCTTGGCCTCCTAAAGTGCTGGGATTACAGGTGTGAGTCACTGTGCCTGGCCTCTAAACCAATTTCAGAAACATTTATTGTGTACCTATTACATACAAGGTGTTGACAGCTACATAGTAGAATTAGGGATGGGGGCCCTAAAGATGTGGTATCCAGCAGAGTTGATCCAAGGCTCAGCTGGGAGGCAGGGGGAAGGGGATAGCACCCATACTGATCTCCCCTCCTGGGCAGTACTGGTGCGATACCAGCGGGAGGATGGCAAAGTCCACGCCGTGAACCTACAGCAAGCAGGCCTGGCCGATGGTCGCACACACACAGTTCTCCTGCGACTCCGAGGTCCCTCCAGACCCAGCCCTGCTCTACATCTCTATGTGGACTGCAAACTGGGTGACCAACATGCAGGCCTCCCAGCACTGGCCCCCATTCCTCCAGCAGAGGTCGATGGGCTGGAGATTAGGACTGGACAGAAGGCATATTTGAGGATGCAGGTGAGCCGGGAGGAACCTCTGAGTTCTGTGGAAATAGAGTTTGCACCAGTTGGGGAAGGGGTTAGTAGACCTTCCCACCTTACTCTGCTGCTATCCCCCCAGGGCTTTGTGGAATCTATGAAAATTATTCTGGGTGGGTCCATGGCCCGGGTAGGAGCCCTGAGTGAGTGTCCATTCCAAGGGGACGAGTCCATCCACAGTGCAGGTAACACAGAGACTTGTTTGCTGACATTGGACCATGGGTCCTGTGGCCTTTGGTGACTCCTGTCTTCTTGACCTCCCTCTCCCTTAAAACCCATTCCTTTGGCTCACCTGTTCTTAGGGTTTCTAACCCTGTTATTCCAAATCTTTTACCTGACTCCACAATCTCCAATACAGCCATCCCAGAAAAAAAAGCGATCCAAGAGAGGAATTAGTTAATTGCTTGGTCTTGGCTGACCAAGAGATACTGGTCTCGAGTATTTTTCTTTGTTTCTTTTTTTTTGGAGATGGAGTCTTGTTCTGTGCCCAGGCTGGAGTGCAGTGGTGCAATCTGGGTCACTGCAATCTCCACCTCCTGGGTTCAAGTGATTCTCCTGCCTCAGCCTCCCAAGTAGCTGGGATTACAGGCGCCCAGCACCATACCCAGCTAATTTTTGTATTTTTAGTAGAGATGGGGTTTCACCACATTGGCCAGGCTGGTCTCGAACACCTAATCTCAAGTGATCCACCCACCTTGGCCTCTCAAAGTGCTGGGATTACAGGCGTGAGCCACTGTGCGCGAGCTGGTCTCGAGTCTTTTATAGTTCCCACTGGCGGCTGTCACCAGCAATTTCTTTGAGCATTGCCCATCTGCCTGCTCTCTCTGACAGGGATGTTCAGAAGCTCTCAACTAAATAAAACCTCCCCAGATATTTGAGGGAGAGCTCTTGAAGAAGGGAATGGGATGGCTGGGTGTGGTGGCTCACACCTGTATTCCCAGCACTTTGGGGGGCCGAGGTGGGCTGATCACTCAAGGTCAGGAGTTCAAGACCAGCCTGGCCCACATGGTGAAACCTCATATCTACTAAGAAATACAAAAAATTAGCTGGGCATGGTAGTGGGTACCTGTAGTCCAGTTACTTGGGAGGTGGAGGCAGGAGAGTCGCTTGAACCCGGGAGGTGGAGGTTGTGGTGAGCTGAGATCACGCCACTGCATTCTAGCCTGGGCAACAGAGCAAGACTCTGTCTCAAAAAAAAACAAAAACAAAAAAACAGAAGGGAATGGGATGTACTGGGGCCCTGGCCCTGCTTTGGGTCCATCCCTTCTGCCATTACTATGCCTAGGAACCAGGAGGATTTGGGTTTTGACTTCCTGTGAAGCAACTCCCTTAGAGGGCCTTTTGCCCTGTGGAAGAAGCTAGCACTGCTTGTCTGCCAGCTCTACCCTCCCAGTATCCAGCACCCCATCTTTATTCTGGGGCTCCAGCCCTGTCCCTATCCTCACCTTCCTTCTTCCTCCTCACCAGCCAGGCCTCTCTTCACTTCACCTCACCCCTCTGACTATGTTTTCTTCTCCTCTCCAGTGACCAATGCACTGCACTCCATTCTAGGTGAGTAGGCCACACTGAAGTGGAAGCAGGGATGGGGGAGGAGGCCCCAGGCTCTGGCAGCTGCCTGAAACTAAGTCCTCTTCAGTCCGGAGTGTAGTAGGTTTAAAGGCAGAGGTGGGCAGCCGTGGCATGTGCAGGCTTATTGCCCATGGAGGGCCCAGGACTGGTGCTCCAGTACTGAGCCCCACACACCCTGGGTCCTGACAGGGGAGCAGACCAAGGCGCTGGTCACCCAACTCACCCTCTTCAACCAGATCCTGGTGGAGCTGCGGGATGATATACGAGACCAGGTTTGGGTGGGCCGGTGAAGGGTGGCACTGATTCTGGGGTGGGATGGCAGATGTCAAGTGCTGACGCCTCCCCATCCTTCTCCAGGTGAAGGAAATGTCCCTGATCCGAAACACCATTATGGAGTGTCAGGTGTGCGGTGAGTGGGAGAGCAGGGGAGGCTCCAGATGACAGTTCCCCACCCAATGGCTTTGGCTTTCCCTTCTCGTGGCTTAAATAGTGACCACCGGGTAGCTCTGACTGTGTCCACCCCTCAGGCTTCCATGAGCAGCGTTCCCACTGCAGCCCCAATCCCTGCTTCCGAGGCGTGGACTGCATGGAAGTGTACGAGTACCCAGGCTACCGCTGTGGGCCCTGCCCCCCCCGGCCTGCAGGGCAACGGCACCCACTGCAGTGATATCAATGAGGTGGGGGAGGGCAGAGCCCAGAAGGGTACAGAAAACTGGGGTGAGGATGTCAGGAGAAGCCCAAGAGGGTGGGATAAATGCTGGTCCAGAGGAGAGGAATTTGGAGTTTAGGAGAGGTCAGAGGCAAGAAGAGAAATGCAAGATGGGAGAGACAGAAGGCCTGGGGCAAAGACTGAAGGCCACACAGGGAAGGAGCTGGGGAAACTGCAGGGGAGGCTTGAGATGGAAACCAGGCGCATGGGGAGGGAGAGAGGGAACCCCGAGGGAAGCAGGGTGGGGACCAGGAGCACAGGGCGGTTGTGTGGGGAGAGCTGCACAAAGGGGAGACCTGGAGCAATGGTTCATGGATCACAGGCAGGGGCCTGAGTTTCCCAGAGGGTGGCCTGACCTCTGCCTTCTCATCTGGTCCCCAGTGTGCTCACGCTGACCCCTGTTTCCCGGGTTCCAGCTGCATCAACACCATGCCCGGCTTCCACTGTGAGGCCTGTCCTCGAGGGTACAAGGGCACACAGGTGTCTGGTGTGGGCATTGACTATGCCCGGGCCAGCAAACAGGTCAGACTGGGTAGTGTGTGTGGACAAGGGATCTTGGCCTTGTAGAGGCCAGGGGCTTCTGGGTTGGACATGGGACCCTTGTGATGAATGGGACATGGATGGCTTTGCATCGGCTTTGGGTCTGGGCTTAATGTTGATGTTCACAGATAAGGCCATACCAGTGTCCTCTGCAGTATCTGAGGAGACCCACCATAGGTCTGGTTCCACCCAAAGTCTGCCCCTTCAGGTCTGCAATGACATCGATGAATGCAACGACGGCAACAATGGTGGCTGTGACCCAAACTCCATCTGCACCAACACTGTGGTGAGCTGAATACCCTGAGTGTATTCTGGGGTGGTGGGAATGGTAAAACCCCAACCCTCGCCCCTTCTTACCTTCAAAGTTCCTGCTGCCTTTCCTCCTCCCTAGGATACTACACAGATTAGGTGTTCACATGGACTTGGTTTGGAATACTGGTTTGCCTCTTGCTAGCTCTTTGGCAGGTTATTTAACTTTTCTGAGCCTCAGCTTCCTCATCTGAAAACCAAGGCTGTTATCCACCCTGAAAGGCTGTCATGAGAACCTAAAGGAGATACTGATGTGCCCGGCATAGCTGAGTGCCCA
>NW_022329736.1:19081-28568 GCF_002776525.5 Piliocolobus tephrosceles | reverse complement strand
TGGGCACTCAGCTATGCCGGGCACATCAGTATCTCCTTTAGGTTCTCATGACAGCCTTTCAGGGTGGATAACAGCCTTGGTTTTCAGATGAGGAAGCTGAGGCTCAGAAAAGTTAAATAACCTGCCAAAGAGCTAGCAAGAGGCAAACCAGTATTCCAAACCAAGTCCATGTGAACACCTAATCTGTGTAGTATCCTAGGGAGGAGGAAAGGCAGCAGGAACTTTGAAGGTAAGAAGGGGCGAGGGTTGGGGTTTTACCATTCCCACCACCCCAGAATACACTCAGGGTATTCAGCTCACCACAGTGTTGGTGCAGATGGAGTTTGGGTCACAGCCACCATTGTTGCCGTCGTTGCATTCATCGATGTCATTGCAGACCTGAAGGGGCAGACTTTGGGTGGAACCAGACCTATGGTGGGTCTCCTCAGATACTGCAGAGGACACTGGTATGGCCTTATCTGTGAACATCAACATTAAGCCCAGACCCAAAGCCGATGCAAAGCCATCCATGTCCCATTCATCACAAGGGTCCCATGTCCAACCCAGAAGCCCCTGGCCTCTACAAGGCCAAGATCCCTTGTCCACACACACTACCCAGTCTGACCTGTTTGCTGGCCCGGGCATAGTCAATGCCCACACCAGACACCTGTGTGCCCTTGTACCCTCGAGGACAGGCCTCACAGTGGAAGCCGGGCATGGTGTTGATGCAGCTGGAACCCGGGAAACAGGGGTCAGCGTGAGCACACTGGGGACCAGATGAGAAGGCAGAGGTCAGGCCACCCTCTGGGAAACTCAGGCCCCTGCCTGTGATCCATGAACCATTGCTCCAGGTCTCCCCTTTGTGCAGCTCTCCCCACACAACCGCCCTGTGCTCCTGGTCCCCACCCTGCTTCCCTCGGGGTTCCCTCTCTCCCTCCCCATGCGCCTGGTTTCCATCTCAAGCCTCCCCTGCAGTTTCCCCAGCTCCTTCCCTGTGTGGCCTTCAGTCTTTGCCCCAGGCCTTCTGTCTCTCCCATCTTGCATTTCTCTTCTTGCCTCTGACCTCTCCTAAACTCCAAATTCCTCTCCTCTGGACCAGCATTTATCCCACCCTCTTGGGCTTCTCCTGACATCCTCACCCCAGTTTTCTGTACCCTTCTGGGCTCTGCCCTCCCCCACCTCATTGATATCACTGCAGTGGGTGCCGTTGCCCTGCAGGCCGGGGGGGGCAGGGCCCACAGCGGTAGCCTGGGTACTCGTACACTTCCATGCAGTCCACGCCTCGGAAGCAGGGATTGGGGCTGCAGTGGGAACGCTGCTCATGGAAGCCTGAGGGGTGGACACAGTCAGAGCTACCCGGTGGTCACTATTTAAGCCACGAGAAGGGAAAGCCAAAGCCATTGGGTGGGGAACTGTCATCTGGAGCCTCCCCTGCTCTCCCACTCACCGCACACCTGACACTCCATAATGGTGTTTCGGATCAGGGACATTTCCTTCACCTGGAGAAGGATGGGGAGGCGTCAGCACTTGACATCTGCCATCCCACCCCAGAATCAGTGCCACCCTTCACCGGCCCACCCAAACCTGGTCTCGTATATCATCCCGCAGCTCCACCAGGATCTGGTTGAAGAGGGTGAGTTGGGTGACCAGCGCCTTGGTCTGCTCCCCTGTCAGGACCCAGGGTGTGTGGGGCTCAGTACTGGAGCACCAGTCCTGGGCCCTCCATGGGCAATAAGCCTGCACATGCCACGGCTGCCCACCTCTGCCTTTAAACCTACTACACTCCGGACTGAAGAGGACTTAGTTTCAGGCAGCTGCCAGAGCCTGGGGCCTCCTCCCCCATCCCTGCTTCCACTTCAGTGTGGCCTACTCACCTAGAATGGAGTGCAGTGCATTGGTCACTGGAGAGGAGAAGAAAACATAGTCAGAGGGGTGAGGTGAAGTGAAGAGAGGCCTGGCTGGTGAGGAGGAAGAAGGAAGGTGAGGATAGGGACAGGGCTGGAGCCCCAGAATAAAGATGGGGTGCTGGATACTGGGAGGGTAGAGCTGGCAGACAAGCAGTGCTAGCTTCTTCCACAGGGCAAAAGGCCCTCTAAGGGAGTTGCTTCACAGGAAGTCAAAACCCAAATCCTCCTGGTTCCTAGGCATAGTAATGGCAGAAGGGATGGACCCAAAGCAGGGCCAGGGCCCCAGTACATCCCATTCCCTTCTGTTTTTTTGTTTTTGTTTTTTTTTGAGACAGAGTCTTGCTCTGTTGCCCAGGCTAGAATGCAGTGGCGTGATCTCAGCTCACCACAACCTCCACCTCCCGGGTTCAAGCGACTCTCCTGCCTCCACCTCCCAAGTAACTGGACTACAGGTACCCACTACCATGCCCAGCTAATTTTTTGTATTTCTTAGTAGATATGAGGTTTCACCATGTGGGCCAGGCTGGTCTTGAACTCCTGACCTTGAGTGATCAGCCCACCTCGGCCCCCCAAAGTGCTGGGAATACAGGTGTGAGCCACCACACCCAGCCATCCCATTCCCTTCTTCAAGAGCTCTCCCTCAAATATCTGGGGAGGTTTTATTTAGTTGAGAGCTTCTGAACATCCCTGTCAGAGAGAGCAGGCAGATGGGCAATGCTCAAAGAAATTGCTGGTGACAGCCGCCAGTGGGAACTATAAAAGACTCGAGACCAGCTCGCGCACAGTGGCTCACGCCTGTAATCCCAGCACTTTGAGAGGCCAAGGTGGGTGGATCACTTGAGATTAGGTGTTCGAGACCAGCCTGGCCAATGTGGTGAAACCCCATCTCTACTAAAAATACAAAAATTAGCTGGGTATGGTGCTGGGCGCCTGTAATCCCAGCTACTTGGGAGGCTGAGGCAGGAGAATCACTTGAACCCAGGAGGTGGAGATTGCAGTGACCCAGATTGCACCACTGCACTCCAGCCTGGGCACAGAACAAGACTCCATCTCCAAAAAAAAAGAAACAAAGAAAAATACTCGAGACCAGTATCTCTTGGTCAGCCAAGACCAAGCAATTAACTAATTCCTCTCTTGGATCGCTTTTTTTTCTGGGATGGCTGTATTGGAGATTGTGGAGTCAGGTAAAAGATTTGGAATAACAGGGTTAGAAACCCTAAGAACAGGTGAGCCAAAGGAATGGGTTTTAAGGGAGAGGGAGGTCAAGAAGACAGGAGTCACCAAAGGCCACAGGACCCATGGTCCAATGTCAGCAAACAAGTCTCTGTGTTACCTGCACTGTGGATGGACTCGTCCCCTTGGAATGGACACTCACTCAGGGCTCCTACCCGGGCCATGGACCCACCCAGAATAATTTTCATAGATTCCACAAAGCCCTGGGGGGATAGCAGCAGAGTAAGGTGGGAAGGTCTACTAACCCCTTCCCCAACTGGTGCAAACTCTATTTCCACAGAACTCAGAGGTTCCTCCCGGCTCACCTGCATCCTCAAATATGCCTTCTGTCCAGTCCTAATCTCCAGCCCATCGACCTCTGCTGGAGGAATGGGGGCCAGTGCTGGGAGGCCTGCATGTTGGTCACCCAGTTTGCAGTCCACATAGAGATGTAGAGCAGGGCTGGGTCTGGAGGGACCTCGGAGTCGCAGGAGAACTGTGTGTGTGCGACCATCGGCCAGGCCTGCTTGCTGTAGGTTCACGGCGTGGACTTTGCCATCCTCCCGCTGGTATCGCACCAGTACTGCCCAGGAGGGGAGATCAGTATGGGTGCTATCCCCTTCCCCCTGCCTCCCAGCTGAGCCTTGGATCAACTCTGCTGGATACCACATCTTTAGGGCCCCCATCCCTAATTCTACTATGTAGCTGTCAACACCTTGTATGTAATAGGTACACAATAAATGTTTCTGAAATTGGTTTAGAGGCCAGGCACAGTGACTCACACCTGTAATCCCAGCACTTTAGGAGGCCAAGGTGGGCAGATCACTTGAGGTCAGGAGTTCGAGAACAGCCTGGTCAACATGGTGAAACCCTATTTCTACTAAAAATACAATAGTTAGCCAGGCGTGGTGGTGGGCACCTGTAGTCCCAGCTACTCAGGAGGCTGAGATAGAATCGCTTGAACCCAGGAGGTGGAGGTTGCAGTGAGCTGAGATTGTACCACTGCACTCCAGCCTAGGTAAAAAAGCGAGACTCTGTTGGAAAAAATAATTGGTTTAGAGACAAATACTTTCTTAGTATTCATTGGTATCAGATGACTCTGTCCTCTCCTATGGTGACAGCTGGTTCTGTGGCCACTGAACTGTTCCAGGGATCTGAAAGACCTTTCTATATCACCGCTGAGGCACAGAGACATGCCTCACCCTCCCTCCAAGCATCCCCAAGTACAACCTCCCATCCCTACAAATATCAGGACTCAAGCCTCACCCTATTGTTTGGTACATGGCCTCTTAAAGCACCTTGTAAGCACCCCATACCAGGCGCCCCTGATGTCTGGGCACAGCCTGATGGGACCTTGGTACCCAGTGGAGGCCAAGGAGAATGAGGAAGCACTTGTGAAGTAGGGATGAGGGAGAATGCTTAAAAGAGGTCACCATTGCAGGAAAGGAGATGCCCACCAGTCACCTTTGTTGATCTTGCCTACAACAGAGGCCTCCAGCCATCGCGTGTTGTCTTGGCGAGAATAGAGGCCAAAGAGGACACCACCCTGCTTGGGGGGCAGGCGGAAGGTGGACAAGAGGTAGATGTCCCCAGCAGTGAGCAGGGCTGTCCGGATCTTCTCCGCCACAGCTACCATCTGCCGAGACTCGCCCACCGTCAGCAGGTCAATGACTGGTCAGGCAGGGGTTATCAAGGTTAGAGAATGGGATCAAATGCTAAGGTATGCTCACCCCTGAGCCCACATCACCCCCTACTCCCATCACCAGGCAGTGTTAGTCACCTCAAAATTCAACCCTTGGCTGGGCACAGTGGCTTGCACCTGTAATCCCAGCACTTTGGGAGGCTGAGGCGGGTGGATCGCCTAAGGTCAGGAGTTTGAGACCAGCCTGACCAACATGGTGAAACCCCGTCTCTACTAAAAATACAAAAACAACAACAACAACAAAAACTAGCCGGGCATGGTGGCGGGCGCCTGTAATCCCAGCTACTCAGGAGGCTGAGGCAGGAGACTCGCTTGAACCTGGGAGGCAGAGGTTGCAGTGAGCCGAGATCACGCCACTGCACTCCAGCCTAGGCAACAAGAGTGAAACTCCGTCTCAAAAAAACAAAACAAAACCCCAACTCTTGTTGCTCTCAGAAGACAGAGCCGCTGTGCCTTCCTTTCCCCATTATTGCCTATTACCACCTTCTGGGAACCTGCAGGTTTGAGGCGCACTTGGAAACACAGAAACAGCACCCCACACATTTGAGATGCCCCCACCAGGTGGCGCAAAGGAGATGCTGTGCTGATCCCCCTCAGGAGTGGCACCTGGTTCCCACAACGCAGAAACGGGAGGCAGTTTCTCTTTCCACTCCTGGATTTGGCTCGTTCCACACCCTAGTTCCCCTCCTCCCATCCTAGGGGCACAGCACACTCGCTCTGGATAAGAACAGTTGCCCACCGAGGGCTCTGACCCTCCCACCATCTGGGCTATCTCCCACGGGAATGTAGGACCCAGCTCCTCTGCCTCCTGTGTCCTGGCCAATCTGTGGTTTTCCCTCCAGCCAGTAAAGAATCTATGCCTGTGTCATCTGCTCCAGCTACCTCTCCCACATCCATTGGCCCATCCCACCACCAGACCTCCGGGAGAGCCCAGGCTTCTTGGTCCCCACCCCCGCCCTGTCCTTGGGCAGCCAGGAGCCCAAAGGGATGAAGCCCAGGGACCTACAGTATGCCCACCTTCAGGCTGCTCTCTCGGACCCTAGGGTGCCTACAGATGCTCAGGAACCACCCCAGCCAGGCAGCCTGGGCATCCAGTTCCTGAGTCCTCTGCCCTGGCCTCATGCCTGACCCTGGCCCGTTCCAACTCCCCCACTACTCTGTGGTGCCCACTCCTGTCCACCAGGCCATAATTTCACCAACCCTAGGCAGTCTAACGTTTTCCTCTGGCTCAATTTCTGGACTCTTCCCTCTCCCCTTACCCACATGCTCTCTGCTACTTGGGTTGAGGGAAAATGGGGAAGACGCACAGAGTGATCTAAGAGGATGGAGACAGGCTTACCCTGCAGGTCCTGACTGGCAGATGCGAAAGAGCAAAGGAGGAGAAGAGCCAGGGCCCCCCGAAGTTCCTGCGTCTCCATGCCTTTCAGCCGGCTCACTACCCCTGGCAGGCAGGCAGCTGGGAGGGGAAAAGGCTAGGCGGAGAGAGCAGGAGCCGGGGGGCGGAGGGACAGAGTTGGAGGGGGGGCCAGCAGGCGGGTGAGGGGGGGCTGAAACAAAGAGCTGCCAATCACCCTAGAGGCATCATCAGCTCTGGGAACCAGGGGCACTGGGAAAGAATCCTGGAGGCCTCCCTGCCTTCTACCTCTCCCTAATGATCCTCCCCCAGGTGCCTCCCTCTCCGCAGTCATCACATTGTTGGGGGTCTCCGCACACAGCACTACCGAATGCTGTTTTCTGGAATCCACGATTGTGGGAGGCAAGCACCCCTGGCAGGGGCAGTGCTAGACAGTGGGCATTATTCCACAGCTGGCAGGAAAGGATGCCAAGGGAGTGGCCGAAACTAGCTTGCTATAGTGCCCAGGGATGCCCACATGGCATGAAGTTAGATGTTCTGGCGGAGCAAGTGCTCTTTATTAGGGGGAGGGTCCCCTGGTACGTGCCTGTTTCTCCATTTTCCCTCATTCCTAGGAAAGCTTGGGAGTCTGGAAGCGTCTGACGGGAACTGAAGGGAGAATCTAAAGCAGTGGTGAGGTCGGAGTGAAGAAACCAGGAAAGAGGAAAGGGACACCAGGGACAGGCGTAGAAGACCAGGGGGACAGGCGAGGAGCCAAGGACCAGACTGTGGAACACTGTGGGTACTAGCGGATGGGCCGTGACCCGGATGAAGCAGAGGTGCGCCTGAGTTCCCGTTACCTAAGCAACAGCCTGCGAGCCGCTCTTCCCCTCCCCCACCCAAGCCCCAGCCCGGCCTTGCCTCCGGACGCCGCCACCGCCCCTGTTTTGTTTCCATGGCGACAGGCGGCGCAGGGCCCGCTCCAAACATAACGCGCTGTGGAAAACATGCTGCTCGGGGGACCCCCCCCGCGCAGTCCCCGCTCGGGGACGAGCCCCAAGGGGCCCCGGAGCAGTACAGGCCACGTGCAGTTTGGCAAGAGCCCTCAGACCTGGCCCAGGCGCACAAGACCCCGCTCTCCTGAGCCTACTGCGCCTTCAGGGGCTCCGGGCTTCACTCAGCCGAGGCGCCGTGACTCGCTGAGTCGCGCCGGGCCGCCAGCGCTGTCCCGCTACGTGGGCCACCTCTGGATGGGCCGGCGGCCGCCCTCCCCGGAGGCCCGCGGCCCAGTCCCCCGCAGTTCAGCTGCCAGTCGGACCAGAAGGAGCCTCGCCTCCCCGGGGACCTCCCCGGGCCCCCTGACCGCAACTACCGGAGGGGCGGTGGTAGGGGGCGGGTCCGTGCAGGGCAGGGCAGGAGCACACAAGGAAGTGTTTCCGGGACAGAGGGCGGGCAAGATGGCGGCGCCCATGGAGCTGTTCTGCTGGTCAGGGGGCTGGGGGCTGCCCTCAGTGGACCTGGACAGCCTTGCCGTGCTGGTGAGGGGTGGCGCTGGCGCACTCTGTTGTGCCCTGATGACTGGGGAGGGGGCCGAACTAGCCGGGCATCCAAACTTTGCCAGGGCTATTCAGCACGGGCGCAGTGGGGGAAACTGAGGCAGTCAAAGAGTGTTCGTGGCCGATATGGGCTCAATGCCCTATGCTGTAGATTTCTAGGCTTAATGCAGCAATGAAAAGAAGCCTGGTTGGGAGTTCAGGTGATGGGTTCTAGTCCTTGCTCATCCACTCACTGGCTGTGTGACCTTGCGGAGATCCTTTCTCTTTGGGCGTTTTTTCTCCATTCGCAGGTTTACTAGGCAGGACTCTCTCAGGGACCCACTCTAGCTTGGAATTCCTGCCTTCTCCTCAACCCCCTTTTCCTCTTCCTCCTCACTTAACAGCATTTACTGAGCCTATTGTTTGTTGGACCAAACGACTCACAGCCAGGCTTTGTAGAAAGAGCTTAGCAATCAGACAGACTCGTTTGCTTGATTTATTCATTGACTCCTTGCTTTAAAGAGCATCTATTAGATTTCTTCCAAATATTAAATATTGCCATGCAAAGATGAATAAAATATGTTCCCTCCGTTTGAGTTTACAGAAAGGCAGATAGGTAAGCAAATAAATATAATAAAATATTCACGTATAAGTAAAATAGGAACAGATCATAGATACTGCCAAAGAGAAAGGCATGGTCAGTGCTTCCAAGAAGAGGGATACTAGTTAGGAAAAGCTTCTGAGGATAGATGTCCACTAAGTAGATGGCAAGGGAGGAGAAAGAGGAAAGGATTTTCCTGGCTGACCTGTAATCACAGACATGTCTGTAATCTCTCTGAGCCCTGTGTTGCCCATTTGCAAATATAAATGGTAATGACTCCCCCCTTTTTTTCAAGACTAAGATACTAAGTACAGGGAATGGCACATAAGGTATTCAATAAATGTTATTTCTCTTCTTGATACTGCTGTGGGGGCCATGGCCCTGCCTTTCTGACTTCTGCTTCCTTCCCTGCAGACCTATGCCAGATTTACTGGTGCTCCACTGAAGGTACACAAGATCAGCAACCCCTGGCGGAGCCCTTCAGGTACCCAGTGTCCCTTGGGGGTAAGGAAGGGTATGTACAAGGAGAAAAGCAGGAGATAGGTAGGAATGTGTTGCAACTATGTATGACTAGGCAGCTAAGGGTCTGGTTGGTAGGTGTACTTCTCTCTCAATATCAGGAACTCTGCCTGCCCTTCGGACCAGTCATGGAGAGGTCATCTCAGTTCCACACAAGATCATCACCCACCTTCGAAAAGAGGTAGGTGACTTGGATAGAGGGGGCTACCAGTAAGAGAAGTTCAGTCAATTCTGTACAATACACATTTATTGAGCACCAGATATATGCCATGCTAGATGTAGGTGACCCAGAGCATCAAGGAGCAATAGTCTGCTGGAGGAGACACACACACACAGTGTCACTGTGATGTATTAAAGCAGTCGGCAGGAGATGAAGCTCAGGGCACTGTGGGGATATCCAGAGGCACAGTACCTTCTGCCTGTCAGGTAGGGAGGGAGAGGAGCACAGGCTGAAGGAGAGTAGAAGACAGCAGTTGGCCTCTGATGGTGGCACTGGAGAGAGATTTCTAAGGGCCACTTCCCTGTTTCCAGGGACTAGGTTGGGCCAGATATGGGGCTCAGGATGGACAAGACTTACAGCTAGGTTGGAGAAGATGAAAGAGCATTACTAGAGGAGTGGGGAGGCCTAGGCTCTGCTCTTTACTCTGCCATCGACTATGTGATCTTGGGCAGGCCACATAACCTCTCAGGGCTGGCACT
>NW_022329736.1:0-14081 GCF_002776525.5 Piliocolobus tephrosceles | reverse complement strand
AAAAGAGAGGATCCAGATAAAAGACAAGGTTCCTGGCAGGGCCAGGGCCACTGCCCTGATTCCTTAGGTGTGAACAGAGCTTTTCCAGTTTCCAAAGTATTCTAAATTATTTCCTAACACAGGGGCATTGAGAGAAAGAGATTCTTACCCCCGTTCCACACGGGAGAAACTGAGGCTCAGGGAGATTTAAGGATCATGCTCAAGAGGTTATCTGGGGACAAAGTTTACTCAGGATGTGGAGGGGGATGCTGAGGAGCAGGGACTGGAGCCTGGGAAGGTAGGGCAGGCTGAGACCTGGGGGTATGGGTGGAATGTGTATGTGGTAGTGGTGTCTGGGCCATGGAATGAAGTGGAATAAATAGCAAGAGCTGGGCACTGAGGGAACCAGCTGGGGGGCCCTGGGCGTGGGTTCCCTGGATCCAGGGAGTGTGAGGATGGCTTTCCCTGGTTCCTGAGGCATGGACCAAGTCCCAGCCTGCATCTGAGCTCCACTGTGCTAGCTTTGTGGTGTCTGGGTCGGGGAAGTTACCGTTAGAAAGCTGCCGTCAGCAGGCGTCCTTCCAGCTTTCCATGGAAGTTCTGGGAGCTGCTCCTAGTTTGGAGCCCCACCTTTCTTCCGTCTCCTCAATGGGCGCAGGACCTTGATGGCCAGTGGGTCCTGGGCCTCCAAGGCCCAGGTTTTTTGCCAACAGCAACAGGCTACTGGCTGGGCCCAGGCAAGGGAACCTTGGCAGGAAAAGTTCCTTGCTCTACCTCCACTACACTCAGAGGGCAGTGAGGGGGGTACCAGACAGGACTCCTTCTTCCCTGGTGAAGTGCCCCTGCAGCCCCCCAGTGTCCACGCCATGGATATTTCCTCCACAGAAGTACAATGCTGATTATGATCTGTCAGCTCGGCAAGGGGCAGACACCCTGGCCTTCATGTCTCTCCTGGAGGAGAAGTTGCTCCCGGTGCTGGTGAGTGTGCCCAGACCTCCCAGCATCCATGGTTAGCAGGGGAGGGGTTGGGCACACATAGACCCACCCAGAGACTCAGGACAGCATGGGGGTCAGAGCCCACCTTGAATCAGACAGGTGCACTGGCTCAGACCTGCCTGTTTCTTCCTGCCTACCCAATCCAGGTACATACTTTCTGGATAGACACCAAGAACTATGTGGAAGTGACCCGGAAGTGGTATGCAGAGGCTATGCCCTTTCCCCTCAACTTCTTCCTGCCTGGCCGCATGCAGCGGCAGTACATGGAACGGCTAGAGCTGCTGAGTGGGGAGCACGTGCCTGAGGATGAGGAAGAGCTGGAGAAGGAGGTAGCTCTGAGACCGGGGCCTGTTGTATGAGATGAGCCCCGAGGATGCTGGCCAGGAATGGGAATGCTTAGGTGGGGAGGTGGAACTGTTCCCGCAGCTGCAAGCCTACCTGTGTCGTCCCTACAGCTGTACCGAGAGGCTCGAGAGTGTCTGACCCTGCTCTCTCAGCGCCTGGGCTCTCAAAAGTTCTTCTTTGGAGATGCGTGAGTCTGACTCCAAGAGGGTAATGGGTGGCTTGGAAGAAGATACAGGTTCAGATGGAGCAGCTGGGGCTGGGGCTGGGGCTGGGGTGGGCTCAGGCTCTGGACAGGAGGTCCTTGGGACAGATACTGGCCCTGCTGACAGTGGGCCTGTGTGTGGGGCCAGAGCCTTCTCAGAGGTACAAAAGGGTAGGGTGGGAGGGCAGCCAGGCACAGGAGGGGCCTGAAGAGCTGTGGGGCACTGAATGTGCCCTTTATGCAGCCCTGGGATAGAGCCCTATTCAGGGCCAGGCTGGCGCCACCTGGGGATCTCTCCCAGTACCAGGTCTCGAACTGTGTGTCCTGTCTTCCCTGATGGCCGCCTGCTGCCCAGAGCCCACCTCAAGGGCTGACTCTTCCTCCAGCTCCATCTTTACCCCTTCTGTCCCAGTGCTTCTCCTCCATCCCACCCTTCTCTCTCTGCTCCAGCCCTGCCTCCTTGGACGCCTTCGTCTTTAGCTACTTGGCCCTGCTGCTGCAGGCAAAGCTGCCCAGTGGGAAGCTGCAGGCCCACCTGCGGGGGCTGCACAACCTCTGTGCCTATTGTACCCACATCCTCAGTCTCTACTTCCCCTGGGATGGAGGTAAGGGGCAGATGGGAGGGGCAGCCCTGGGGAGAGTGGGCAGGGATCCGAGAACTAGTTCCCCTAACTCACCTTCCTTCCTTGACCCTCAGCTGAGGTACCACCGCCACGCCAGACACCAGCAGGCCCAGAGACTGAGGAGGAGCCATACCGGCGCCGGAACCAGATCTTATCTGTGCTGGCAGGACTGGCAGCCATGGTGGGCTACGCCTTGCTCAGCGGCATTGTCTCCATCCAGCGGGCAACGCCTGCTCGGGCCCCAGGCACCCGGGCCCTGGGCATGGCTGAGGAGGACGAAGAGGAATGATTTGTCCTCACGCTCCCAGGACTGGTTTTTCTACTCTCGTGCATTCCAGAGGCCCCCGTGCCTCCTCTTTGCTGGTACAGCCGGACACGGGGTGCTGCCCCCCAGAATAAAGCCACTCACACTGACTGGGCTCAAACATTTTCTCCTTTAAGAGCTGCCATTTTTCCTGGTTAGTCCCACAGGAACCATCTGGGTGCCTGGGCACACCTGCTGCTGCTTTAAGGCTTCCGCCCTGATGCTGACACTGCTGCTCCACGGGCCCAGTTCTGCATCTCCAGGAAAGACAAACAGTCTCCAGTTTTGGGCCCAGCTTTCCTAGTCTCTTCTTTTCCTTACCCTCACCCTTCATCTTGTGTTTGTACGACAGTGAGCTCACCCTAGGCCTGGGCCCAGGTCCAGTTTCCAAAGCAAGCAGCACACAGTGCACGTTCACATAAGCATGGGGGCTGGGGGGACACTGGGGCTTACTGATCTTTTTCTAGGGGCCTCCAGCCCCTGGCACCACCTAGAGGGGAAAGTGAATCACCCAAACCACTGCCCTTGGGCTTATGTCGCTGTAAGCTCACCCTGGCCCTGCTGTGCCCTCTTTAGCCACAGACAGCGTGTGAGCTGACTCTGTCCCTTTAATGCTCAGGCTGAGCTTGAGTATCCACTCCATCACTGGCGACGCCACAGGTAGGTGTGAATGGAGTAGCCAGGTGAGATCGTCTCCAGGAAGCCCACGGCAGGATCCTTGATGGTAAGAGGCACATCCTTAGAGGAGCTAGGGAGTGGGGAGGAGAAACTAAGAGTGTGATCCTGCCAAGGCCCCCGACCCTGTCTTCAGCCCACTTCCCAGACCCCACTATTGCCCTCACCGGTTTAGCACGACCACAACGGCAGAGCCATCGGGATGCATCAGTGCCACTGTGTCCAGGTCGTTCTTCTGACTGGCAACCAGCCCCACTCTCTGGGAGCCCTCAGGAATGAACTTGCTGAATGTGGGAACAGATGGTCAGAGTCCGTCGGGGTACCGCCCATGAAACCCTCATCTAAGAAGTCACCCACCCATATACCCACCTCATAACTCCTGCAGAAGCTCTGCCCTGGGTCTCTAGACCTGGAGCCATGCTGCTGGGCACTGACCCTGCTTTTCTACATCACAGTCCAGCCTCAGGCATTGGGGTTGTCTGTTGCTACCTAGTCACTTCCTGCCTCCATGGTGCAAAAGGGGATGGGTGTGCCTCTCCCGAGGTCCACCCTAAACACCTTCCTGCTCCCTCATGGTGTAGAGTGATGTAAGCCATCTGATGTAGGAGATGATAAGCCTGGTATGGAATGGGGGTGCCCGCCCTCCACTCACCTGAAGTGACCAAGGTGGTAGAACATGGGCTGTTTGTAAAACGTGTCCTTGGTGATGTCTACAATGACGGGACTGTCGACAAAATTACGCACCCAGTTGGGTCCTCCTTCGGGGTTCAGGGCGAGGTTCCAGTCGGTCCAGCCGACCACATGGTACAGGAGGTTCTGGGGTAAGGACAAAGGCAAAGAGACAAAGGCTCAACACTGGGGGCTCCCAGAGACTGTAGGTAAGGGTCACATGAGGGAGAAGTGGCTGTGGGTAGCTCAGCCCTGTGAGGGGCACATTCCTTAGCCTCTAAGGAGTTGGGGGTGTGAAGATTGAGGCATCTCAAGGGGAGCTGAGAAGTCTGAGGCAGGTGCAAGTGCATCAGTAGTTGCAAAAGGGGCTATGAGCCGGGCGTGGTGCCTCATGCCTGTAATCCCAGTGCTTTGGGAGGCTGAGGTGGGCGGATCACAAGGTCAGGAGATCGAGACCATCCTGGTTAACACGGTGAAACCCCGTCTTTACTAAAAATACAAAAAAATTAGCTGGTCGTGGTGGCAGGCACCTGCAGTCCCAGCTACTTGGGAAGCTGAGGCAGGAGAATGACGTGAACCCGGGTGGCGGAGCTTGCAGTGAGCCGAGATCATGCCACTGCACTCCAGCCTGGGCGACAGAGCCAAACTTTGTCTCAAAAAAAAAAGAAAAAGTGCAATGAGGTGTGCAGTCCTGTGAAGGAAAGGCAAGATGGGGAATCATGGTTCCCCAGTTGCCCAAAAGGGCAGGCTAGCTGGGGGAAGCTGGACAGGAAAGGTCTGTCAGTCTTTCGTGAGACTACTAAGGGGTCTGAGGTCTGCTTTGCAGGAAGGCAGACTGGGGTGGCTTACCGTGATGATGCTGTGGCTGTACTGCATCCCTCGATCCCAGGAGCCTAGCCGCACACTCTGCTCCCAGAACTTGGAGCCCACACAGGCCTCTGAGGCAAAGAGCATGGTGTTGGGGAACAGGCGGTGTGTCTCCCCTAGGGTGGCTTTGGCTGGAGCCAGAAAGTCCAGGTACCAATGTACAGCAATGCCATGAACATACTTAGCTGCCTCTGGGTCTGTCAGTACCTGCAAAGGAAGAGCAAGTGACCCTGGACCTTGCACACAGGCTTCTGGAACTTCCAATTCCTCTTATAGGAATCCTGGCAATGGGTGATGGGAAGAATGCAACTAGAGAGGTTTGGGGAGATATTTTTTTTTGTTTTTGAGACAGGATATAACTCCATCACTCAGGCTGGAGTACAGTGGCACAATCATAGCTCCCTGCAGCCTTGACTTCCTAGGGTCAATTGATCCTCCTGCGTTAGCCTCGTGAGTAGCTGGGACTACACGGGTGCCACACCCAGCTAATTTGTGTGTGTGTGTGTGTGTATACACATATAGTTTTTGTTTTTTTTGTAGAGATGGGATTTCACCATGTTTCCCAGGCTGGTCTTGAATTTCTTAGGTTCAAGTGATCCACCCACCTTGGCCTCCCATAGTGCTGAGATTACAGATATGAACCACCGCCCCAAGCCTAGAGAGAGGTTTTTTTTTTTTTTTTGAGATGCATTCTCACTCAGTCGCCGGACTGGAGTGCAGTGGCACGATCTCATCTCACCGCAACCACCATCTCCCGGGTTCAACTGATTCTCCCTTCTCAGCCCCCCAAGTAGCTGGGATTACAGGTACCCACCATCATGCCCAGATAATTTTTTTTTTTTTATTTTAGTAGAGACAGGGTTTCAACACGTTGGCCAGGCTGGTCTTAAACTCCTGACCTCAGGTGATCCGCCCACCTCGGCCTCCCAAAGTGCTGGGGTTACATGAGTGAGCCACCTCGTCTGGCCCCTAGAAAGGTTTAAAGTGATAACTGTGGGATCCATGGCGCCCTGGAGGCCCAGGGAAATGGTGCTCTAGGAATCCACAGTTGGGTAGAGAAATTGCTCTAAGTTTGGGAGCCAGTCATTTGGAGGCTAGATTTGAAGGTCACTGGAGCACCATGCAGGTCTGGGCCTTACCACCTTTGCCCAGTGGGGCAGCAGCAAGCGTTGGTCATCCAGCATGAGCAGGCGGACATTGTGGTGAGTACTGTTGGCGAGGGTAGGACCTAGGTCACGGGCAATGAAGTCTCGCTGATGTTCAGGGGTGAAGCCCAGGCACTGGAAGGGGTATCCACTCAATAGCCCAGCAGAAGGCTCATTTTCAGCTGTCACTGCCCAGAACTGTAACTTGTGCTCTGCATAGGCATCCAGGAACCTGGCAAGAGAAAGGTCATGAGTGATCCAGCCAAGAAGGTGGAGCAGACCAGCTGGGTGTGTTGGCTCACGCCTGTAATCCCAGCACTTTGGGAGGCTGAGGCAGGTAGATCACTTGAGGTCAGGAGTTAGAGAACAGCCTACCCAACCTGGGGAAACCCCGTCTCTACTAAAAACAGAAAAATTAGCTGGGCATGGTGGCAGGCACCTATAATCCCAGCTACTTGGAAGGCTGAGGCAGGAGAATCACTTGAACTCGAGAGGCAGAGGTTACAGTGAGCGAAGATGGCGCCACGGCACTCCAGCCTGGGTGACAGAGAGAGAGACTCCTTCTCAAAAAAAAAAAAAGAAGAAAAAGAAAGTGGGCCAGACTGAGAGAACAGGAAGCCTGATGGAGTGGGCAAGATTGACAGGCCCAAGTCTGAAAGGCCCAGAAGGTAGAAAGGTGAGCTGAGGAGAGGCAGATCTGGAAGTGGAACCCGGTTGAGGGTTGGGACATAGATCAGCGTGGCCAAAGGGGAGGCCAGTCCTGATCCCACAGCCTTGCTGATCCCTTACTTCACAAAGTATCTGGCCCAGGTCTGGTGGTAGATGTCTCTGGGCTGTCCCTTGAGTGACACCTTCCCATTCACCACTCCACTGATCTTGAGCCTGGTGGGTGATGTCCAGGGGTTGGCAAGGAGTAAAACGGGATGCTGGGCCAACTACAGGGCTTGGTGAATCAGGGGTATCTAAAGACAAAGGTAGTGAAGAGAGAAGCACCCAGAGTTGGAACACATACTAGCCCAACCAGTGCATCTGGTTCAGCCATCAGCCCCCACCCTCCCACCCCGGGGACAAAATAGCAGGGGACAAAACATCTCTACAAGCAGACCTACCGTACAGCTTCTCAACCCCCAGACATCAGGGCCATCAGAGCCTGAAAAAGCTAGAATGCCTACCTTGAGCTTGGTATCTTCCTCTGGGAGGCTGAAGTTGTGCAACTGGAAATCATCAGGGGTGTCTGCATATGTGTAGGTGCGGATGGAGAAGTCACAGCTGGCCATGGGTACGCGGATGATGTTATATCCGATTCCTACAGAAAAGGATGATCAAGATATGGTAGTCTAAGTCAATAGGAAAGTACAGGACTCTGCTTATCACTTGTCAGTCCTAATAGTGTCTGAGTCAGGGCCAAAGGGAACTTGGGCTCCTGGGTTGGAACCTGTGGAGGCTGGCACCTGGGTGAAGCACAGGCCTTTCTGAGCCTGAGTCCATAATAGTTAGCAGATGATAAGCAGGGAAATCTTATTTCAGAGGGCATTAAAACAGGAACCAAATGTCAGGGATGGGCAGAAGTCAGGGTCCAAAGAAAGGGCAAAGAAAAGTGTTGGTGGCTCATGCCTGTAATCCCAGCACTTTGGGAGGCTGAGGCGGGCAGATCACAAGGTCAGGAGTTCGCTATCATCCTGGCCAACATAGTGAAACCCCATCTCTACTAAAAATACAGAAAATGAGCCGGGCATGGTGGCAGGCACCTGTAATCCCAGGTACTCGGAAGGCTGAGACAGGAGAATCACTTGAACCCAGGAGGTGGAGGTTCAGTGAGCCGAGATTGTGCCACTGCACTCCAGCCTGGGCGACAGTGCGAGACTCCTCAAAAAAAAAAAGAGAAACATGTTGGCTGGGCTCGGTGGCTCACACCTGTAATCCCAGCATTTTGGGAGGCTAAGGCAGGTGGATCATTTGAGGTCAGGAGTTTAAGCCTAGCCTAGTCAACATGATGAAACCCTGTCTCTACTAAAAATACAAAAATTAGCCAGGTGGTAGTGGCGCATGCCTATAATTCCAGCTACTCAGGAGGCTGAGGCAGGAGAATCACTATAGCCTGGGAGGCAGAGGTTGCTGTGGGTGGAGATCATGCCCTCTGCACTCCTGTCTCGGCGACAGAGTGAGCAGAGTGAGATTCTGTCTCAAAAAAATTAAAAAATAAAAAAACAAAAAGTGTCAATGGCGCTATGTCATCTTGTCCCCTTCCTCCTCACCTTCTTCAGAGAAGTACGATTTAAGTAGCAAATTTTGGGCAGGGGGTGACAGGGCAAGGATGTTGAGAGCAGCAGCATCTGTCATGGCCCCTCCAAATCCCTTCACTTTCTGGAACTTCTGTTCTGGCTGCAGGGTCAGTAGCAGGCCTGAGGACATCCACAGGGAATAAGGGTCTCAGTGCCCAGGGGGGGAATTCCTTGATGATCACTGACACCGTTTACCTCTAAGAGGACCCAGCCTGGCCTGGGGGGTGAAGGGTGTAATGGTTACCTGTGCCTGTGCGATTGGCCTGGATGGTCCCCGTACTCAGCTTCATCCGTCGCCCACTGCGTGTAGTCTCATAGCGGCTGAAGGTACCGAGGGCAGGAAAGGTCAGGGGATCAAGAGAGTCACAGTATGTGGCATTGCAGACACAGACCACCAAGTTGTAGCTGAAGCTTTTAGGGATGCAGGGGCGCCACCTGGGAGGGAGGGAGCCCAAGCAGAGGTGAGGTCTGATGAGGATGTGGAGAACGGACACAGCTGCTCGGAGAGAAAGAATATGATTTCAAAACTCCTCACCCCAAAGTTGGTCTCAGTCACTAAAAAGGATTTATTGAGCACCTATTAAAAGTCTACCACCAGAGTACTGGAAGGCTACCAAAGGACTACGAGGCAGAAGGGAGCCTCTGTGCTACTTCACCACCGCCTTGACTCACCTACCTGATGCCCATGACACTGCCTGAAGTAGAAGCAATCCTGTGAAGCTGGCGGCCATGATGCTTACCCTACCCGAAGGCTTGGGACATTCCTGAGGACAGAATGAGGAGTGGCTGAAAAGCAAGCCCCTCTCCCCCCTCAACTTCTCTCCTGGGCAGAGTTTAGCTGCCTTTGGGTGCCCATGGCCTAATCTCCCACATTCATTAGGACAAGGCCCATAGACACCTGGGTGCAGCTCTCCCTGCAACCTTTCTGATGACAACTCTCTGCCCACTCCAAATCAGGACGCTCCCCACCACTCTTCCCACCCATTTCAACTTCGACCCCTCCCTCCATCTGTGCCTTGCTCAAAGAGCCATGATGGCCCTGGATTCAAAGACAGTCTGTCATTCACTGAATTCCAGTGCCAGGATTCCAGAAGCACTGTGACAGTGCTGATTGGGAGCTCTCTCTTACCTCTCTGGAAAACTTCATCACCTCAGGGTCATTGGATGAGGAGAAGACCACAGGGGTTCCAGAGTCTCTGAAGGATAGAGGATCCGCTAAACAAAAACAAGGATGCAGGTACCTGCCGTAGCTATAGGCACTAGGTCAGCCCTGCAAGTAATTCCGGCTTCCTGACATGGATGGGTCATGTGATGACTGGGAGTGTCACATGACACAGGAAGTGAGGCAATTGCAGGCATATTTCTAAAGGGCAATTGGCTTCCTCCCATCTGTTACAGATTATATGCACTATAAAACTCTGGAGGGCATGTATGGGTGACAACTTTAGGAAGAGCCTAGAACACAGATTTGGGTGGAGAATGAGGTAGAGGCTTCTAAATCCCAGAGAATGGGAACCACAGCAGGCACACTGCTTTTTTGATAGAAATGTCAAAAAAGGTACAAATAAAGCTGATATGATTAAAAAAAAAAAAAATTCACTGTGCAAAATACTGACAATACCGAGATGTTTAAGACACAGTCTTTGCCCTATAGAGGCGTGTGAGGCATGGAAGTCAGACACAGATATTTACAGATAAAGACAGAAACGGTAACAGGTGTGCATGGAGAGCTCTCTGAGATGAGGAGGGACCATTCGTGGGTGGGGAATTATCTAGGGTGGCTTCACAGAGGAAAAAGTGAGGGGGCTTATTAGCTGGTCAAGTGCAGGGTGCAAGGAGGGTGGGACACCGGCAGTGGGATGACAGGACTGGAGGGAAGGAGTGGTTAGTGCTGCTCCTCTGCAGCGTCCTTTGTTTCATCATCAGATGCAGATGGTAATAACTGTTCTTCCTTTCTCACAGGACAGGGAGGTTTGTAAGTAGTTCAGAAACCAGAAAGTGTTGTACAAAGCCGTATCCTCAGTGGACACAAGGAGGAAGTTGTCCGTGCCGTGGCCTCACGAACCACATCAAATGAGATTTCGCGGGAGTGGCACATGCAGTCATGACCTGACTAACCCCAGCTCTCAGTCTATTTCCTTGCCTGGAAAATGGAGGCAATGCCACAACCTCAAAGGGTGGTTACTGCAGTCAGTGAGGTAAGTGCAGTGCCTGACCACTTGGTAGGCACCTGGGAACACTTGTTTGCTGTTTGTATTTTTTTGTTCTTGTTGTTTTTTGAGGTAGAGTCTCGCTCTGCTGCCCAGGCTAGAGTGCGGTGGCGTGATCTCGGCTCACTGCAACCTCCGCCTCCTGGGTTCGAGTGATTCTCCTGCCTCAGCCTCCCAAGTAGCTGGGATTACAGGTGCCTGCCACCATGCTCGGCTAATTTTTTTATTTTTAGTAGCGACGGGGTTTCACTATGTTGACCAGGCTGGTCTCGAACTCTGGACCGCAGGTGATCTGCCTGCCCTGGTATTCGAAAGTGCTAGGATTACAGGCATGAGCCACTGCGCTGGAACCCAGCCATCCTTTTTGTTCTTTAAATGACCTCAGTGAAGTCTTTCTAGATACACCCCCAAGCAAAATTGATCATTTCTTCTTCTAGGTTCCTCGAGTAATTTTTCTTTTTTTTTTGGTTTTGAGACCGAGTCTTGCCCTGTTGCCCAGGCTGGAGTGCAGTGTGATCTCGGCTCACTGCAACCTCCACCTCCCTGATTCAAGCAATGGCCCTGCCTCAGCCTCCCTGATTCAAGCAATTGCCCTGCCTCAGCCTCCTGAGTAGCTGGGATTACAGGAGCCCACCACCATGCCCAGCTAATGTTTGTATTTTTAGTAGAGATGGGGTTTCACCATGTTGGCCAGGCTGGTCTTGAATCCCTGACCTCAGGTGATCCACCAGCCTCAGCCTCCTAAGGTGCTGGGATTACAGCATGAGCCACCACACCCGGTCCCTCCAGTAATTAAGTACAGTCTCAGTGAGATGGCAAGGTTGGAATCCTGGCTACACCATTTACTGGCTGTTTGACCTTCAATAAATCAAGCACTCTAAGCCTCTGTTTCATCTATAAAAGGGGAGTGATAACTCCTACCTCAGAGAATTGTTGTGAGGTTTGAGTGTGATAATGTGTCTCTAGTGCACTGCTTGACACTAAACATTGCAACATGTTAGGCCTATGTTCCTGGAGTTCCTTGAAGGAATGTCTTACTCATTCTAAATATCCTTGTAGACAGCCTGGCACAGGTGTGGCTGTCAAGTTGTAGAACTGAACTAGTTGCTTCACTATCAGTATCCACCTCTTCCAGACTTCCTGCTTTTCTTTCTTTTTCTTTTTTTTTTTTTTTTAGTTTGGGATATGACCTTTATTGAGCTTATCCACCAGAGTGGAAATAATGTCTGTACAAAACCAAATGTTTGTTACTATAACTTCTGCATCACAATTAAAATCCAAACAGTTTTTTAAAAACAGTCAACTCAATCAAAACCCACTACTTCAGAATCAATAGCTTCTTTGAAGCCACAGTAACACTTAAATATGGTTAAGACTCGAATGCAGAAATTTGGTTGGTTGGAAAGCTAATTAAACTTCCAACTTGCTCAAATAGAATTACAAAAAGGCAAAATTGTGTTTTTCACAGAGATACAGTCCACTGGAATCACCAACACTGGACAGCTGTTAAGAGTATTTAGAGTCCTGAGATAACAAGGAATCCAGGCATCCTTTAGACAGTCTTCTGTTGTCCTTTCTTCCCAATCAGAGATTTGTGGATGTGTGGAATGACACCACCACCAGCAATTGTAGCCTTGATAAGCGAATCCAATTCTTCATCTCCACGAATAGCAAGTTGCAAGTGACGAGGGGTAATACGCTTTACCTTTAAGTCTTTTGATGCATTTCCTGCCAGTTCAAGTACCTCTGCGGTGAGGTACTCCAGGATGGCTGCGCTGTACACAGCGGCAGTCGCGCCCACACGTCCATGACTGGTCGTCCTAGATTTCAGGTGTCGATGAATACGGCCCACTGGGAACTGCAAGCCGGCTCTCTGCGAGCGGGAAACCGCCTTTGTCTTGGCCTTTCCGGAGTCCTTTCCAGCCTTACCGCCAGCCATTTCGAATTCTGCTGAAGCTCAAGCAAGCAAGGCAGAGAAAAGGCTAATCGGACCCACGGTGAGATCCCACCACCTACTCCTTCGTCGCACCGCGATTCAAACTGCCTTTTTTTTTTTTTTTTGAGATGAAGTCTCACTCTGTTACCCAGTCTGGAGTGCAGTGGCTGTCTCAGCTCACTGCAACCTCTGCCTCCTGGGTTCAAGCAATTCTCCTGCCTCAGCCTCCCAAGTAGTTGGGACTACAGGCACGCACCACCATGCCTGGCTAATTTTTGTATTTTTAGTAGAGACGGGGTTTCACCATGTTAGCCAGGCTGGTCTCAACCTCCTGACCTCAGGTGATTCGCATGCCTTGGCCTCCCAAAGGGCTGGGATTACAGGCATGAGCCACAGCGCCCAGCCTGACTTCCTGCTTTTCAAGGAAACATTGCACAGGATTTGTTCTGGGTAGGGCAGGTAATTATCTAGTACCTTACTTCCCTCAAATTCATTCATCTCACAGATATTTCCTGAGCACATTCCACATTTGCCTTTCCTGCTTTAGTGAGTTTAGAAGTTAAACCGTCTCCTTCCTCTTTCCCTCTGTGTACAGTGAGTGAGCCTCTTCTGTTTTGGCCAGGTACTGAGCAACCTTTTTTTTTTTTTTGAGACAGAGTCTCGCTCTGTTGCCCAGGTTGGAGTGCAGTGGCGGGATCTCAGCTCACTGCAAGCTCTGCCTCCTGGGTTCACGCCATTCTCTTGCCTCAGCCTCCTGAGTAGCTGGGACTACAGACGTCTGCCACCACGTCTGGCTAATTTTTTGTATTTTTAGTAGAGATGGGGTTTCACCGTGTTAGCCAGGATGATCTTGATCTCCTGACCTCGTGATCTGCCCGCCTCGGCCTCCCAAAGTGCTGGGATTACAGGCATGACCCACCACACCCAGTGGCTTAATTTTTGTATTTTTAGTAGGGATGGGGTTTCACCATGTTGGTCAGGCTAGTCTTGAACTCCTGACCTCATGATCTGCCTACCTTGGTCTCCCAAGTGCTGGGATTACAGGTGTGAGCCACTGCGTCAGACCAATTTTTTTTTTTTTTTTTTTTTTTTTGAGACAGGGTCTCCATATGTTGCCCTGGCTGGGGTGCAGTGGCTTGATTTCGGCTCAGTGCAACCTCTACCTCTTGGGCTCAAGCAGTCTTCCCACTTCAGCCTCCAGAGTAACTGGGACTACAGGCGCACACCACCACACCTGGCTAATTCCAGTTTTTTGTGTTTTTTTTTTTGAAACAGAGTCTTGTTCTGTTGCCCAGGCTGGAGTGCAGTGGCAGGATCTCAGCTCACTGCAAGCTCCGCCTCCCGGGTTTACGCCATTCTCCTGCCTCAGCCTCCTGAGTAGCTAGGACTACAAGCGTCTGCCACCACGCCTGGCTAATTTTTTGTATTTTTAGTAGAGACGGAGTTTCGCCGTGTTAGCCAGGATGGTCTCGATCTCCTGACCTCGTGATCTGCAGGCCTGACTCCCAAAGTGCTGGGATTACAGCCGTGAGCCACGGCGCCCAGACTAGCGTCTATATTTTTTGTACAGACAGGGTCTTGCTGTGTTGCGCAGATTGGTCTCAAACTCCTAAACTCAAAGGATCTCCTGCCTCTACTTTGCAAAGTGCGGGGATTACAGGCACAATGCACCGTGCCCGCCCCCTTTTTCTTCTTTTTATACTTTTTTTTTTTTTCCTGAGACGGAGTCTCACTCTGTCGCCGGTGCTGGAGTGCAGTGGCCGGATCTCAGCTCACTGCAAGCTCCGCCTCCCGGGTTTACGCCATTCTCCTGCCTCAGCCTCCCGAGTAGCTGGGACTACAGACGCC
>NW_022329735.1:14496-28570 GCF_002776525.5 Piliocolobus tephrosceles | reverse complement strand
GGCGTCTGTAGTCCCAGCTACTCGGGAGGCTGAGGCAGGAGAATGGCGTAAACCCGGGAGGCGGAGCTTGCAGTGAGCTGAGATCCGGCCACTGCACTCCAGCACCGGCGACAGAGTGAGACTCCGTCTCAGGAAAAAAAAAAAAAGTATAAAAAGAAGAAAAAGGGGGCGGGCACGGTGCATTGTGCCTGTAATCCCCGCACTTTGCAAAGTAGAGGCAGGAGATCCTTTGAGTTTAGGAGTTTGAGACCAATCTGCGCAACACAGCAAGACCCTGTCTGTACAAAAAATATAGACGCTAGTCTGGGCGCCGTGGCTCACGGCTGTAATCCCAGCACTTTGGGAGTCAGGCCTGCAGATCACGAGGTCAGGAGATCGAGACCATCCTGGCTAACACGGCGAAACTCCGTCTCTACTAAAAATACAAAAAATTAGCCAGGCGTGGTGGCAGACGCTTGTAGTCCTAGCTACTCAGGAGGCTGAGGCAGGAGAATGGCGTAAACCCGGGAGGCGGAGCTTGCAGTGAGCTGAGATCCTGCCACTGCACTCCAGCCTGGGCAACAGAACAAGACTCTGTTTCAAAAAAAAAAACACAAAAAACTGGAATTAGCCAGGTGTGGTGTTTGTGCGCCTGTAGTCCCAGTTACTCTGGAGGCTGAAGTGGGAAGACTGCTTGAGCCCAAGAGGTAGAGGTTGCACTGAGCCGAAATCAAGCCACTGCACCCCAGCCAGGGCAACATATGGAGACCCTGTCTCAAAAAAAAAAAAAAAAAAAAAAAAATTGGTCTGACGCAGTGGCTCACACCTGTAATCCCAGCACTTGGGAGACCAAGGTAGGCAGATCATGAGGTCAGGAGTTCAAGACTAGCCTGACCAACATGGTGAAACCCCATCCCTACTAAAAATACAAAAATTAAGCCACTGGGTGTGGTGGGTCATGCCTGTAATCCCAGCACTTTGGGAGGCCGAGGCGGGCAGATCACGAGGTCAGGAGATCAAGATCATCCTGGCTAACACGGTGAAACCCCATCTCTACTAAAAATACAAAAAATTAGCCAGACGTGGTGGCAGACGTCTGTAGTCCCAGCTACTCAGGAGGCTGAGGCAAGAGAATGGCGTGAACCCAGGAGGCAGAGCTTGCAGTGAGCTGAGATCCCGCCACTGCACTCCAACCTGGGCAACAGAGCGAGACTCTGTCTCAAAAAAAAAAAAAAGGTTGCTCAGTACCTGGCCAAAACAGAAGAGGCTCACTCACTGTACACAGAGGGAAAGAGGAAGGAGACGGTTTAACTTCTAAACTCACTAAAGCAGGAAAGGCAAATGTGGAATGTGCTCAGGAAATATCTGTGAGATGAATGAATTTGAGGGAAGTAAGGTACTAGATAATTACCTGCCCTACCCAGAACAAATCCTGTGCAATGTTTCCTTGAAAAGCAGGAAGTCAAGCTGGGCGCTGTGGCTCATGCCTGTAATCCCAGCCCTTTGGGAGGCCAAGGCATGCGAATCACCTGAGGTCAGGAGGTTGAGACCAGCCTGGCTAACATGGTGAAACCCCGTCTCTACTAAAAATACAAAAATTAGCCAGGCATGGTGGTGCGTGCCTGTAGTCCCAACTACTTGGGAGGCTGAGGCAGGAGAATTGCTTGAACCCAGGAGGCAGAGGTTGCAGTGAGCTGAGACAGCCACTGCACTCCAGACTGGGTAACAGAGTGAGACTTCATCTCAAAAAAAAAAAAAAAAGGCAGTTTGAATCGCGGTGCGACGAAGGAGTAGGTGGTGGGATCTCACCGTGGGTCCGATTAGCCTTTTCTCTGCCTTGCTTGCTTGAGCTTCAGCAGAATTCGAAATGGCTGGCGGTAAGGCTGGAAAGGACTCCGGAAAGGCCAAGACAAAGGCGGTTTCCCGCTCGCAGAGAGCCGGCTTGCAGTTCCCAGTGGGCCGTATTCATCGACACCTGAAATCTAGGACGACCAGTCATGGACGTGTGGGCGCGACTGCCGCTGTGTACAGCGCAGCCATCCTGGAGTACCTCACCGCAGAGGTACTTGAACTGGCAGGAAATGCATCAAAAGACTTAAAGGTAAAGCGTATTACCCCTCGTCACTTGCAACTTGCTATTCGTGGAGATGAAGAATTGGATTCGCTTATCAAGGCTACAATTGCTGGTGGTGGTGTCATTCCACACATCCACAAATCTCTGATTGGGAAGAAAGGACAACAGAAGACTGTCTAAAGGATGCCTGGATTCCTTGTTATCTCAGGACTCTAAATACTCTTAACAGCTGTCCAGTGTTGGTGATTCCAGTGGACTGTATCTCTGTGAAAAACACAATTTTGCCTTTTTGTAATTCTATTTGAGCAAGTTGGAAGTTTAATTAGCTTTCCAACCAACCAAATTTCTGCATTCGAGTCTTAACCATATTTAAGTGTTACTGTGGCTTCAAAGAAGCTATTGATTCTGAAGTAGTGGGTTTTGATTGAGTTGACTGTTTTTAAAAAACTGTTTGGATTTTAATTGTGATGCAGAAGTTATAGTAACAAACATTTGGTTTTGTACAGACATTATTTCCACTCTGGTGGATAAGCTCAATAAAGGTCATATCCCAAACTAAAAAAAAAAAAAAAAGAAAAAGAAAGAAAAGCAGGAAGTCTGGAAGAGGTGGATACTGATAGTGAAGCAACTAGTTCAGTTCTACAACTTGACAGCCACACCTGTGCCAGGCTGTCTACAAGGATATTTAGAATGAGTAAGACATTCCTTCAAGGAACTCCAGGAACATAGGCCTAACATGTTGCAATGTTTAGTGTCAAGCAGTGCACTAGAGACACATTATCACACTCAAACCTCACAACAATTCTCTGAGGTAGGAGTTATCACTCCCCTTTTATAGATGAAACAGAGGCTTAGAGTGCTTGATTTATTGAAGGTCAAACAGCCAGTAAATGGTGTAGCCAGGATTCCAACCTTGCCATCTCACTGAGACTGTACTTAATTACTGGAGGGACCGGGTGTGGTGGCTCATGCTGTAATCCCAGCACCTTAGGAGGCTGAGGCTGGTGGATCACCTGAGGTCAGGGATTCAAGACCAGCCTGGCCAACATGGTGAAACCCCATCTCTACTAAAAATACAAACATTAGCTGGGCATGGTGGTGGGCTCCTGTAATCCCAGCTACTCAGGAGGCTGAGGCAGGGCAATTGCTTGAATCAGGGAGGCTGAGGCAGGGCCATTGCTTGAATCAGGGAGGTGGAGGTTGCAGTGAGCCGAGATCACACTGCACTCCAGCCTGGGCAACAGGGCAAGACTCGGTCTCAAAACCAAAAAAAAAAGAAAAATTACTCGAGGAACCTAGAAGAAGAAATGATCAATTTTGCTTGGGGGTGTATCTAGAAAGACTTCACTGAGGTCATTTAAAGAACAAAAAGGATGGCTGGGTTCCAGCGCAGTGGCTCATGCCTGTAATCCTAGCACTTTCGAATACCAGGGCAGGCAGATCACCTGCGGTCCAGAGTTCGAGACCAGCCTGGTCAACATAGTGAAACCCCGTCGCTACTAAAAATAAAAAAATTAGCCGAGCATGGTGGCAGGCACCTGTAATCCCAGCTACTTGGGAGGCTGAGGCAGGAGAATCACTCGAACCCAGGAGGCGGAGGTTGCAGTGAGCCGAGATCACGCCACCGCACTCTAGCCTGGGCAGCAGAGCGAGACTCTACCTCAAAAAACAACAAGAACAAAAAAATACAAACAGCAAACAAGTGTTCCCAGGTGCCTACCAAGTGGTCAGGCACTGCACTTACCTCACTGACTGCAGTAACCACCCTTTGAGGTTGTGGCATTGCCTCCATTTTCCAGGCAAGGAAATAGACTGAGAGCTGGGGTTAGTCAGGTCATGACTGCATGTGCCACTCCCGCGAAATCTCATTTGATGTGGTTCGTGAGGCCACGGCACGGACAACTTCCTCCTTGTGTCCACTGAGGATACGGCTTTGTACAACACTTTCTGGTTTCTGAACTACTTACAAACCTCCCTGTCCTGTGAGAAAGGAAGAACAGTTATTACCATCTGCATCTGATGATGAAACAAAGGACGCTGCAGAGGAGCAGCACTAACCACTCCTTCCCTCCAGTCCTGTCATCCCACTGCCGGTGTCCCACCCTCCTTGCACCCTGCACTTGACCAGCTAATAAGCCCCCTCACTTTTTCCTCTGTGAAGCCACCCTAGATAATTCCCCACCCACGAATGGTCCCTCCTCATCTCAGAGAGCTCTCCATGCACACCTGTTACCGTTTCTGTCTTTATCTGTAAATATCTGTGTCTGACTTCCATGCCTCACACGCCTCTATAGGGCAAAGACTGTGTCTTAAACATCTCGGTATTGTCAGTATTTTGCACAGTGAATTTTTTTTTTTTTTAATCATATCAGCTTTATTTGTACCTTTTTTGACATTTCTATCAAAAAAGCAGTGTGCCTGCTGTGGTTCCCATTCTCTGGGATTTAGAAGCCTCTACCTCATTCTCCACCCAAATCTGTGTTCTAGGCTCTTCCTAAAGTTGTCACCCATACATGCCCTCCAGAGTTTTATAGTGCATATAATCTGTAACAGATGGGAGGAAGCCAATTGCCCTTTAGAAATATGCCTGCAATTGCCTCACTTCCTGTGTCATGTGACACTCCCAGTCATCACATGACCCATCCATGTCAGGAAGCCGGAATTACTTGCAGGGCTGACCTAGTGCCTATAGCTACGGCAGGTACCTGCATCCTTGTTTTTGTTTAGCGGATCCTCTATCCTTCAGAGACTCTGGAACCCCTGTGGTCTTCTCCTCATCCAATGACCCTGAGGTGATGGAGTTTTCCAGAGAGGTAAGAGAGAGCTCCCAATCAGCACTGTCACAGTGCTTCTGGAATCCTGGCACTGGAATTCAGTGAATGACAGACTGTCTTTGAATCCAGGGCCATCGTGGCTCTTTGAGCAAGGCACAGATGGAGGGAGGGGTCGAAGTTGAAATGGGTGGGAAGAGTGGTGGGGAGCGTCCTGATTTGGAGTGGGCAGAGAGTTGTCATCAGAAAGGTTGCAGGGAGAGCTGCACCCAGGTGTCTATGGGCCTTGTCCTAATGAATGTGGGAGATTAGGCCATGGGCACCCAAAGGCAGCTAAACTCTGCCCAGGAGAGAAGTTGAGGGGGGAGAGGGGCTTGCTTTTCAGCCACTCCTCATTCTGTCCTCAGGAATGTCCCAAGCCTTCGGGTAGGGTAAGCATCATGGCCGCCAGCTTCACAGGATTGCTTCTACTTCAGGCAGTGTCATGGGCATCAGGTAGGTGAGTCAAGGCGGTGGTGAAGTAGCACAGAGGCTCCCTTCTGCCTCGTAGTCCTTTGGTAGCCTTCCAGTACTCTGGTGGTAGACTTTTAATAGGTGCTCAATAAATCCTTTTTAGTGACTGAGACCAACTTTGGGGTGAGGAGTTTTGAAATCATATTCTTTCTCTCCGAGCAGCTGTGTCCGTTCTCCACATCCTCATCAGACCTCACCTCTGCTTGGGCTCCCTCCCTCCCAGGTGGCGCCCCTGCATCCCTAAAAGCTTCAGCTACAACTTGGTGGTCTGTGTCTGCAATGCCACATACTGTGACTCTCTTGATCCCCTGACCTTTCCTGCCCTCGGTACCTTCAGCCGCTATGAGACTACACGCAGTGGGCGACGGATGAAGCTGAGTACGGGGACCATCCAGGCCAATCGCACAGGCACAGGTAACCATTACACCCTTCACCCCCCAGGCCAGGCTGGGTCCTCTTAGAGGTAAACGGTGTCAGTGATCATCAAGGAATTCCCCCCCTGGGCACTGAGACCCTTATTCCCTGTGGATGTCCTCAGGCCTGCTACTGACCCTGCAGCCAGAACAGAAGTTCCAGAAAGTGAAGGGATTTGGAGGGGCCATGACAGATGCTGCTGCTCTCAACATCCTTGCCCTGTCACCCCCTGCCCAAAATTTGCTACTTAAATCGTACTTCTCTGAAGAAGGTGAGGAGGAAGGGGACAAGATGACATAGCGCCATTGACACTTTTTGTTTTTTTATTTTTTAATTTTTTTGAGACAGAATCTCACTCTGCTCACTCTGTCGCCGAGACAGGAGTGCAGAGGGCATGATCTCCACCCACAGCAACCTCTGCCTCCCAGGCTATAGTGATTCTCCTGCCTCAGCCTCCTGAGTAGCTGGAATTATAGGCATGCGCCACTACCACCTGGCTAATTTTTGTATTTTTAGTAGAGACAGGGTTTCATCATGTTGACTAGGCTAGGCTTAAACTCCTGACCTCAAATGATCCACCTGCCTTAGCCTCCCAAAATGCTGGGATTACAGGTGTGAGCCACCGAGCCCAGCCAACATGTTTCTCTTTTTTTTTTTGAGGAGTCTCGCACTGTCGCCCAGGCTGGAGTGCAGTGGCACAATCTCGGCTCACTGAACCTCCACCTCCTGGGTTCAAGTGATTCTCCTGTCTCAGCCTTCCGAGTACCTGGGATTACAGGTGCCTGCCACCATGCCCGGCTCATTTTCTGTATTTTTAGTAGAGATGGGGTTTCACTATGTTGGCCAGGATGATAGCGAACTCCTGACCTTGTGATCTGCCCGCCTCAGCCTCCCAAAGTGCTGGGATTACAGGCATGAGCCACCAACACTTTTCTTTGCCCTTTCTTTGGACCCTGACTTCTGCCCATCCCTGACATTTGGTTCCTGTTTTAATGCCCTCTGAAATAAGATTTCCCTGCTTATCATCTGCTAACTATTATGGACTCAGGCTCAGAAAGGCCTGTGCTTCACCCAGGTGCCAGCCTCCACAGGTTCCAACCCAGGAGCCCAAGTTCCCTTTGGCCCTGACTCAGACACTATTAGGACTGACAAGTGATAAGCAGAGTCCTGTACTTTCCTATTGACTTAGACTACCATATCTTGATCATCCTTTTCTGTAGGAATCGGATATAACATCATCCGCGTACCCATGGCCAGCTGTGACTTCTCCATCCGCACCTACACATATGCAGACACCCCTGATGATTTCCAGTTGCACAACTTCAGCCTCCCAGAGGAAGATACCAAGCTCAAGGTAGGCATTCTAGCTTTTTCAGGCTCTGATGGCCCTGATGTCTGGGGGTTGAGAAGCTGTACGGTAGGTCTGCTTGTAGAGATGTTTTGTCCCCTGCTATTTTGTCCCCGGGGTGGGAGGGTGGGGGCTGATGGCTGAACCAGATGCACTGGTTGGGCTAGTATGTGTTCCAACTCTGGGTGCTTCTCTCTTCACTACCTTTGTCTTTAGATACCCCTGATTCACCGAGCCCTGCAATTGGCCCAGCGTCCCGTTTCACTCCTTGCCAGCCCCTGGACATCACCCACTTGGCTCAAGACCAATGGAGCGGTGAATGGGAAGGGGTCACTCAAGGGACAGCCCGGAGACATCTACCACCAGACCTGGGCCAGATACTTTGTGAAGTAAGGGATCAGCAAGGCTGTGGGATCAGGACTGGCCTCCCCTTTGGCCACGCTGATCTATGTCCCGACCCTCAACCTAGTTCCACTTTCAGATCTGCCTCTCCTCAGCTCACCTTTCTACCTTCTGGGCCTTTCAGACTTGGGCCTGTCAATCTTGCCCACTCCATCAGGCTTCCTGTTCTCTCAGTCTGGCCCACTTTCTTTTTCTTCTTTTTTTTTTTTTGAGAAGGAGTCTCTCTCTCTGTCACCCAGGCTGGAGTGCCGTGGCGCCATCTTCGCTCACTGTAACCTCTGCCTCTCGAGTTCAAGTGATTCTCCTGCCTCAGCCTTCCAAGTAGCTGGGATTATAGGTGCCTGCCACCATGCCCAGCTAATTTTTCTGTTTTTAGTAGAGACGGGGTTTCCCCAGGTTGGGTAGGCTGTTCTCTAACTCCTGACCTCAAGTGATCTACCTGCCTCAGCCTCCCAAAGTGCTGGGATTACAGGCGTGAGCCAACACACCCAGCTGGTCTGCTCCACCTTCTTGGCTGGATCACTCATGACCTTTCTCTTGCCAGGTTCCTGGATGCCTATGCAGAGCACAAGTTACAGTTCTGGGCAGTGACAGCTGAAAATGAGCCTTCTGCTGGGCTATTGAGTGGATACCCCTTCCAGTGCCTGGGCTTCACCCCTGAACATCAGCGAGACTTCATTGCCCGTGACCTAGGTCCTACCCTCGCCAACAGTACTCACCACAATGTCCGCCTGCTCATGCTGGATGACCAACGCTTGCTGCTGCCCCACTGGGCAAAGGTGGTAAGGCCCAGACCTGCATGGTGCTCCAGTGACCTTCAAATCTAGCCTCCAAATGACTGGCTCCCAAACTTAGAGCAATTTCTCTACCCAACTGTGGATTCCTAGAGCACCATTTCCCTGGGCCTCCAGGGCGCCATGGATCCCACAGTTATCACTTTAAACCTTTCTAGGGGCCAGACGAGGTGGCTCACTCATGTAACCCCAGCACTTTGGGAGGCCGAGGTGGGCGGATCACCTGAGGTCAGGAGTTTAAGACCAGCCTGGCCAACGTGTTGAAACCCTGTCTCTACTAAAATAAAAAAAAAAAAATTATCTGGGCATGATGGTGGGTACCTGTAATCCCAGCTACTTGGGGGGCTGAGAAGGGAGAATCAGTTGAACCCGGGAGATGGTGGTTGCGGTGAGATGAGATCGTGCCACTGCACTCCAGTCCGGCGACTGAGTGAGAATGCATCTCAAAAAAAAAAAAAAAACCTCTCTCTAGGCTTGGGGCGGTGGTTCATATCTGTAATCTCAGCACTATGGGAGGCCAAGGTGGGTGGATCACTTGAACCTAAGAAATTCAAGACCAGCCTGGGAAACATGGTGAAATCCCATCTCTACAAAAAAAACAAAAACTATATGTGTATACACACACACACACACACAAATTAGCTGGGTGTGGCACCCGTGTAGTCCCAGCTACTCACGAGGCTAACGCAGGAGGATCAATTGACCCTAGGAAGTCAAGGCTGCAGGGAGCTATGATTGTGCCACTGTACTCCAGCCTGAGTGATGGAGTTATATCCTGTCTCAAAAACAAAAAAAAATATCTCCCCAAACCTCTCTAGTTGCATTCTTCCCATCACCCATTGCCAGGATTCCTATAAGAGGAATTGGAAGTTCCAGAAGCCTGTGTGCAAGGTCCAGGGTCACTTGCTCTTCCTTTGCAGGTACTGACAGACCCAGAGGCAGCTAAGTATGTTCATGGCATTGCTGTACATTGGTACCTGGACTTTCTGGCTCCAGCCAAAGCCACCCTAGGGGAGACACACCGCCTGTTCCCCAACACCATGCTCTTTGCCTCAGAGGCCTGTGTGGGCTCCAAGTTCTGGGAGCAGAGTGTGCGGCTAGGCTCCTGGGATCGAGGGATGCAGTACAGCCACAGCATCATCACGGTAAGCCACCCCAGTCTGCCTTCCTGCAAAGCAGACCTCAGACCCCTTAGTAGTCTCACGAAAGACTGACAGACCTTTCCTGTCCAGCTTCCCCCAGCTAGCCTGCCCTTTTGGGCAACTGGGGAACCATGATTCCCCATCTTGCCTTTCCTTCACAGGACTGCACACCTCATTGCACTTTTTCTTTTTTTTTTGAGACAAAGTTTGGCTCTGTCGCCCAGGCTGGAGTGCAGTGGCATGATCTCGGCTCACTGCAAGCTCCGCCACCCGGGTTCACGTCATTCTCCTGCCTCAGCTTCCCAAGTAGCTGGGACTGCAGGTGCCTGCCACCACGACCAGCTAATTTTTTTGTATTTTTAGTAAAGACGGGGTTTCACCGTGTTAACCAGGATGGTCTCGATCTCCTGACCTTGTGATCCGCCCACCTCAGCCTCCCAAAGCACTGGGATTACAGGCATGAGGCACCACGCCCGGCTCATAGCCCCTTTTGCAACTACTGATGCACTTGCACCTGCCTCAGACTTCTCAGCTCCCCTTGAGATGCCTCAATCTTCACACCCCCAACTCCTTAGAGGCTAAGGAATGTGCCCCTCACAGGGCTGAGCTACCCACAGCCACTTCTCCCTCATGTGACCCTTACCTACAGTCTCTGGGAGCCCCCAGTGTTGAGCCTTTGTCTCTTTGCCTTTGTCCTTACCCCAGAACCTCCTGTACCATGTGGTCGGCTGGACCGACTGGAACCTCGCCCTGAACCCCGAAGGAGGACCCAACTGGGTGCGTAATTTTGTCGACAGTCCCGTCATTGTAGACATCACCAAGGACACGTTTTACAAACAGCCCATGTTCTACCACCTTGGTCACTTCAGGTGAGTGGAGGGCGGGCACCCCCATTCCATACCAGGCTTATCATCTCCTACATCAGATGGCTTACATCACTCTACACCATGAGGGAGCAGGAAGGTGTTTAGGGTGGACCTCGGGAGAGGCACACCCATCCCCTTTTGCACCATGGAGGCAGGAAGTGACTAGGTAGCAACAGACAACCCCAATGCCTGAGGCTGGACTGTGATGTAGAAAAGCAGGGTCAGTGCCCAGCAGCATGGCTCCAGGTCTAGAGACCCAGGGCAGAGCTTCTGCAGGAGTCATGAGGTGGGTATATGGGTGGGTGACTTCTTAGATGAGGGTTTCATGGGCGGTACCCCGACGGACTCTGACCATCTGTTCCCACATTCAGCAAGTTCATTCCTGAGGGCTCCCAGAGAGTGGGGCTGGTTGCCAGTCAGAAGAACGACCTGGACACAGTGGCACTGATGCATCCCGATGGCTCTGCCGTTGTGGTCGTGCTAAACCGGTGAGGGCAATAGTGGGGTCTGGGAAGTGGGCTGAAGACAGGGTCGGGGGCCTTGGCAGGATCACACTCTTAGCTTCTCCTCCCCACTCCCTAGCTCCTCTAAGGATGTGCCTCTTACCATCAAGGATCCTGCCGTGGGCTTCCTGGAGACGATCTCACCTGGCTACTCCATTCACACCTACCTGTGGTGTCGCCAGTGATGGAGTGGATACTCAAGCTCAGCCTGAGCATTAAAGGGACAGAGTCAGCTCACACGCTGTCTGTGGCTAAAGAGGGCACAGCAGGGCCAGGGTGAGCTTACAGCGACATAAGCCCAAGGGCAGTGGTTTGGGTGATTCACTTTCCCCTCTAGGTGGTGCCAGGGGCTGGAGGCCCCTAGAAAAAGATCAGTAAGCCCCAGTGTCCCCCCAGCCCCCATGCTTATGTGAACGTGCACTGTGTGCTGCTTGCTTTGGAAACTGGACCTGGGCCCAGGCCTAGGGTGAGCTCACTGTCGTACAAACACAAGATGAAGGGTGAGGGTAAGGAAAAGAAGAGACTAGGAAAGCTGGGCCCAAAACTGGAGACTGTTTGTCTTTCCTGGAGATGCAGAACTGGGCCCGTGGAGCAGCAGTGTCAGCATCAGGGCGGAAGCCTTAAAGCAGCAGCAGGTGTGCCCAGGCACCCAGATGGTTCCTGTGGGACTAACCAGGAAAAATGGCAGCTCTTAAAGGAGAAAATGTTTGAGCCCAGTCAGTGTGAGTGGCTTTATTCTGGGGGGCAGCACCCCGTGTCCGGCTGTACCAGCAAAGAGGAGGCACGGGGGCCTCTGGAATGCACGAGAGTAGAAAAACCAGTCCTGGGAGCGTGAGGACAAATCATTCCTCTTCATCCTCCTCAGCCATGCCCAGGGCCCGGGTGCCTGGGGCCCGAGCAGGCGTTGCCCGCTGGATGGAGACAATGCCGCTGAGCAAGGCGTAGCCCACCATGGCTGCCAGTCCTGCCAGCACAGATAAGATCTGGTTCCGGCGCCGGTATGGCTCCTCCTCAGTCTCTGGGCCTGCTGGTGTCTGGCGTGGCGGTGGTACCTCAGCTGAGGGTCAAGGAAGGAAGGTGAGTTAGGGGAACTAGTTCTCGGATCCCTGCCCACTCTCCCCAGGGCTGCCCCTCCCATCTGCCCCTTACCTCCATCCCAGGGGAAGTAGAGACTGAGGATGTGGGTACAATAGGCACAGAGGTTGTGCAGCCCCCGCAGGTGGGCCTGCAGCTTCCCACTGGGCAGCTTTGCCTGCAGCAGCAGGGCCAAGTAGCTAAAGACGAAGGCGTCCAAGGAGGCAGGGCTGGAGCAGAGAGAGAAGGGTGGGATGGAGGAGAAGCACTGGGACAGAAGGGGTAAAGATGGAGCTGGAGGAAGAGTCAGCCCTTGAGGTGGGCTCTGGGCAGCAGGCGGCCATCAGGGAAGACAGGACACACAGTTCGAGACCTGGTACTGGGAGAGATCCCCAGGTGGCGCCAGCCTGGCCCTGAATAGGGCTCTATCCCAGGGCTGCATAAAGGGCACATTCAGTGCCCCACAGCTCTTCAGGCCCCTCCTGTGCCTGGCTGCCCTCCCACCCTACCCTTTTGTACCTCTGAGAAGGCTCTGGCCCCACACACAGGCCCACTGTCAGCAGGGCCAGTATCTGTCCCAAGGACCTCCTGTCCAGCGCCTGAGCCCACCCCAGCCCCAGCCCCAGCCCCAGCTGCTCCATCTGAACCTGTATCTTCTTCCAAGCCACCCATTACCCTCTTGGAGTCAGACTCACGCATCTCCAAAGAAGAACTTTTGAGAGCCCAGGCGCTGAGAGAGCAGGGTCAGACACTCTCGAGCCTCTCGGTACAGCTGTAGGGACGACACAGGTAGGCTTGCAGCTGCGGGAACAGTTCCACCTCCCCACCTAAGCATTCCCATTCCTGGCCAGCATCCTTAGGGCTCATCTCATACAACAGGCCCCGGTCTCAGAGCTACCTCCTTCTCCAGCTCTTCCTCATCCTCAGGCACGTGCTCCCCACTCAGCAGCTCTAGCCGTTCCATGTACTGCCGCTGCATGCGGCCAGGCAGGAAGAAGTTGAGGGGAAAGGGCATAGCCTCTGCATACCACTTCCGGGTCACTTCCACATAGTTCTTGGTGTCTATCCAGAAAGTATGTACCTGGATTGGGTAGGCAGGAAGAAACAGGCAGGTCTGAGCCAGTGCACCTGTCTGATTCAAGGTGGGCTCTGACCCCCATGCTGTCCTGAGTCTCTGGGTGGGTCTATGTGTGCCCAACCCCTCCCCTGCTAACCATGGATGCTGGGAGGTCTGGGCACACTCACCAGCACCGGGAGCAACTTCTCCTCCAGGAGAGACATGAAGGCCAGGGTGTCTGCCCCTTGCCGAGCTGACAGATCATAATCAGCATTGTACTTCTGTGGAGGAAATATCCATGGCGTGGACACTGGGGGGCTGCAGGGGCACTTCACCAGGGAAGAAGGAGTCCTGTCTGGTACCCCCCTCACTGCCCTCTGAGTGTAGTGGAGGTAGAGCAAGGAACTTTTCCTGCCAAGGTTCCCTTGCCTGGGCCCAGCCAGTAGCCTGTTGCTGTTGGCAAAAAGCCTGGGCCTTGGAGCCTGCTGGCCGTCAAGGTCCAGCGCCCAATGCGGGGAAGGAGGGAAGGCTCCGCCGCAAACTAGGAGCAGCTCCCAGAATTTCCATGGAAAGCTGGAAGGACGCCTGCTGACGGCAGCTTTCTAACGGTAACTTCCCCGACCCAGACACCACAAAGCTAGCACAGCGGAGCTCAGATGCAGGCTGGGACTTGGTCCATGCCTCAGGAACCAGGGAAAGCCATCCTCACACTCCCTGGATCCAGGGAACCCACGCCCAGGGCCCCCCAGCTGGTTCCCTCAGTGCCCAGCTCTTGCTATTTATTCCACTTCATTCCATGGCCCAGACACCACTACCACATACACATTCCACCCATACCCCCAGGTCTCAGCCTGCCCTACCTTCCCAGGCTCCAGTCCCTGCTCCTCAGCATCCCCCTCCACATCCTGAGTAAACTTTGTCCCCAGATAACCTCTTGAGCATGATCCTTAAATCTCCCTGAGCCTCAGTTTCTCCCGTGTGGAACGGGGGTAAGAATCTCTTTCTCTCAATGCCCCTGTGTTAGGAAATAATTTAGAATACTTTGGAAACTGGAAAAGCTCTGTTCACACCTAAGGAATCAGGGCAGTGGCCCTGGCCCTGCCAGGAACCTTGTCTTTTATCTGGATCCTCTCTTTT
>NW_022329735.1:0-9496 GCF_002776525.5 Piliocolobus tephrosceles | reverse complement strand
AGTGCCAGCCCTGAGAGGTTATGTGGCCTGCCCAAGATCACATAGTCGATGGCAGAGTAAAGAGCAGAGCCTAGGCCTCCCCACTCCTCTAGTAATGCTCTTTCATCTTCTCCAACCTAGCTGTAAGTCTTGTCCATCCTGAGCCCCATATCTGGCCCAACCTAGTCCCTGGAAACAGGGAAGTGGCCCTTAGAAATCTCTCTCCAGTGCCACCATCAGAGGCCAACTGCTGTCTTCTACTCTCCTTCAGCCTGTGCTCCTCTCCCTCCCTACCTGACAGGCAGAAGGTACTGTGCCTCTGGATATCCCCACAGTGCCCTGAGCTTCATCTCCTGCCGACTGCTTTAATACATCACAGTGACACTGTGTGTGTGTGTCTCCTCCAGCAGACTATTGCTCCTTGATGCTCTGGGTCACCTACATCTAGCATGGCATATATCTGGTGCTCAATAAATGTGTATTGTACAGAATTGACTGAACTTCTCTTACTGGTAGCCCCCTCTATCCAAGTCACCTACCTCTTTTCGAAGGTGGGTGATGATCTTGTGTGGAACTGAGATGACCTCTCCATGACTGGTCCGAAGGGCAGGCAGAGTTCCTGATATTGAGAGAGAAGTACACCTACCAACCAGACCCTTAGCTGCCTAGTCATACATAGTTGCAACACATTCCTACCTATCTCCTGCTTTTCTCCTTGTACATACCCTTCCTTACCCCCAAGGGACACTGGGTACCTGAAGGGCTCCGCCAGGGGTTGCTGATCTTGTGTACCTTCAGTGGAGCACCAGTAAATCTGGCATAGGTCTGCAGGGAAGGAAGCAGAAGTCAGAAAGGCAGGGCCATGGCCCCCACAGCAGTATCAAGAAGAGAAATAACATTTATTGAATACCTTATGTGCCATTCCCTGTACTTAGTATCTTAGTCTTGAAAAAAAAGGGGGAGTCATTACCATTTATATTTGCAAATGGGCAACACAGGGCTCAGAGAGATTACAGACATGTCTGTGATTACAGGTCAGCCAGGAAAATCCTTTCCTCTTTCTCCTCCCTTGCCATCTACTTAGTGGACATCTATCCTCAGAAGCTTTTCCTAACTAGTATCCCTCTTCTTGGAAGCACTGACCATGCCTTTCTCTTTGGCAGTATCTATGATCTGTTCCTATTTTACTTATACGTGAATATTTTATTATATTTATTTGCTTACCTATCTGCCTTTCTGTAAACTCAAACGGAGGGAACATATTTTATTCATCTTTGCATGGCAATATTTAATATTTGGAAGAAATCTAATAGATGCTCTTTAAAGCAAGGAGTCAATGAATAAATCAAGCAAACGAGTCTGTCTGATTGCTAAGCTCTTTCTACAAAGCCTGGCTGTGAGTCGTTTGGTCCAACAAACAATAGGCTCAGTAAATGCTGTTAAGTGAGGAGGAAGAGGAAAAGGGGGTTGAGGAGAAGGCAGGAATTCCAAGCTAGAGTGGGTCCCTGAGAGAGTCCTGCCTAGTAAACCTGCGAATGGAGAAAAAACGCCCAAAGAGAAAGGATCTCCGCAAGGTCACACAGCCAGTGAGTGGATGAGCAAGGACTAGAACCCATCACCTGAACTCCCAACCAGGCTTCTTTTCATTGCTGCATTAAGCCTAGAAATCTACAGCATAGGGCATTGAGCCCATATCGGCCACGAACACTCTTTGACTGCCTCAGTTTCCCCCACTGCGCCCGTGCTGAATAGCCCTGGCAAAGTTTGGATGCCCGGCTAGTTCGGCCCCCTCCCCAGTCATCAGGGCACAACAGAGTGCGCCAGCGCCACCCCTCACCAGCACGGCAAGGCTGTCCAGGTCCACTGAGGGCAGCCCCCAGCCCCCTGACCAGCAGAACAGCTCCATGGGCGCCGCCATCTTGCCCGCCCTCTGTCCCGGAAACACTTCCTTGTGTGCTCCTGCCCTGCCCTGCACGGACCCGCCCCCTACCACCGCCCCTCCGGTAGTTGCGGTCAGGGGGCCCGGGGAGGTCCCCGGGGAGGCGAGGCTCCTTCTGGTCCGACTGGCAGCTGAACTGCGGGGGACTGGGCCGCGGGCCTCCGGGGAGGGCGGCCGCCGGCCCATCCAGAGGTGGCCCACGTAGCGGGACAGCGCTGGCGGCCCGGCGCGACTCAGCGAGTCACGGCGCCTCGGCTGAGTGAAGCCCGGAGCCCCTGAAGGCGCAGTAGGCTCAGGAGAGCGGGGTCTTGTGCGCCTGGGCCAGGTCTGAGGGCTCTTGCCAAACTGCACGTGGCCTGTACTGCTCCGGGGCCCCTTGGGGCTCGTCCCCGAGCGGGGACTGCGCGGGGGGGGTCCCCCGAGCAGCATGTTTTCCACAGCGCGTTATGTTTGGAGCGGGCCCTGCGCCGCCTGTCGCCATGGAAACAAAACAGGGGCGGTGGCGGCGTCCGGAGGCAAGGCCGGGCTGGGGCTTGGGTGGGGGAGGGGAAGAGCGGCTCGCAGGCTGTTGCTTAGGTAACGGGAACTCAGGCGCACCTCTGCTTCATCCGGGTCACGGCCCATCCGCTAGTACCCACAGTGTTCCACAGTCTGGTCCTTGGCTCCTCGCCTGTCCCCCTGGTCTTCTACGCCTGTCCCTGGTGTCCCTTTCCTCTTTCCTGGTTTCTTCACTCCGACCTCACCACTGCTTTAGATTCTCCCTTCAGTTCCCGTCAGACGCTTCCAGACTCCCAAGCTTTCCTAGGAATGAGGGAAAATGGAGAAACAGGCACGTACCAGGGGACCCTCCCCCTAATAAAGAGCACTTGCTCCGCCAGAACATCTAACTTCATGCCATGTGGGCATCCCTGGGCACTATAGCAAGCTAGTTTCGGCCACTCCCTTGGCATCCTTTCCTGCCAGCTGTGGAATAATGCCCACTGTCTAGCACTGCCCCTGCCAGGGGTGCTTGCCTCCCACAATCGTGGATTCCAGAAAACAGCATTCGGTAGTGCTGTGTGCGGAGACCCCCAACAATGTGATGACTGCGGAGAGGGAGGCACCTGGGGGAGGATCATTAGGGAGAGGTAGAAGGCAGGGAGGCCTCCAGGATTCTTTCCCAGTGCCCCTGGTTCCCAGAGCTGATGATGCCTCTAGGGTGATTGGCAGCTCTTTGTTTCAGCCCCCCCTCACCCGCCTGCTGGCCCCCCCTCCAACTCTGTCCCTCCGCCCCCCGGCTCCTGCTCTCTCCGCCTAGCCTTTTCCCCTCCCAGCTGCCTGCCTGCCAGGGGTAGTGAGCCGGCTGAAAGGCATGGAGACGCAGGAACTTCGGGGGGCCCTGGCTCTTCTCCTCCTTTGCTCTTTCGCATCTGCCAGTCAGGACCTGCAGGGTAAGCCTGTCTCCATCCTCTTAGATCACTCTGTGCGTCTTCCCCATTTTCCCTCAACCCAAGTAGCAGAGAGCATGTGGGTAAGGGGAGAGGGAAGAGTCCAGAAATTGAGCCAGAGGAAAACGTTAGACTGCCTAGGGTTGGTGAAATTATGGCCTGGTGGACAGGAGTGGGCACCACAGAGTAGTGGGGGAGTTGGAACGGGCCAGGGTCAGGCATGAGGCCAGGGCAGAGGACTCAGGAACTGGATGCCCAGGCTGCCTGGCTGGGGTGGTTCCTGAGCATCTGTAGGCACCCTAGGGTCCGAGAGAGCAGCCTGAAGGTGGGCATACTGTAGGTCCCTGGGCTTCATCCCTTTGGGCTCCTGGCTGCCCAAGGACAGGGCGGGGGTGGGGACCAAGAAGCCTGGGCTCTCCCGGAGGTCTGGTGGTGGGATGGGCCAATGGATGTGGGAGAGGTAGCTGGAGCAGATGACACAGGCATAGATTCTTTACTGGCTGGAGGGAAAACCACAGATTGGCCAGGACACAGGAGGCAGAGGAGCTGGGTCCTACATTCCCGTGGGAGATAGCCCAGATGGTGGGAGGGTCAGAGCCCTCGGTGGGCAACTGTTCTTATCCAGAGCGAGTGTGCTGTGCCCCTAGGATGGGAGGAGGGGAACTAGGGTGTGGAACGAGCCAAATCCAGGAGTGGAAAGAGAAACTGCCTCCCGTTTCTGCGTTGTGGGAACCAGGTGCCACTCCTGAGGGGGATCAGCACAGCATCTCCTTTGCGCCACCTGGTGGGGGCATCTCAAATGTGTGGGGTGCTGTTTCTGTGTTTCCAAGTGCGCCTCAAACCTGCAGGTTCCCAGAAGGTGGTAATAGGCAATAATGGGGAAAGGAAGGCACAGCGGCTCTGTCTTCTGAGAGCAACAAGAGTTGGGGTTTTGTTTTGTTTTGTTTTGTTTTTTTGAGACGGAGTTTCACTCTTGTTGCCTAGGCTGGAGTGCAGTGGCGTGATCTCGGCTCACTGCAACCTCTGCCTCCCAGGTTCAAGCGAGTCTCCTGCCTCAGCCTCCTGAGTAGCTGGGATTACAGGCGCCCGCCACCATGCCCGGCTAGTTTTTGTTGTTGTTGTTGTTTTTGTATTTTTAGTAGAGACGGGGTTTCACCATGTTGGTCAGGCTGGTCTCAAACTCCTGACCTTAGGCGATCCACCCGCCTCAGCCTCCCAAAGTGCTGGGATTACAGGTGCAAGCCACTGTGCCCAGCCAAGGGTTGAATTTTGAGGTGACTAACACTGCCTGGTGATGGGAGTAGGGGGTGATGTGGGCTCAGGGGTGAGCATACCTTAGCATTTGATCCCATTCTCTAACCTTGATAACCCCTGCCTGACCAGTCATTGACCTGCTGACGGTGGGCGAGTCTCGGCAGATGGTAGCTGTGGCGGAGAAGATCCGGACAGCCCTGCTCACTGCTGGGGACATCTACCTCTTGTCCACCTTCCGCCTGCCCCCCAAGCAGGGTGGTGTCCTCTTTGGCCTCTATTCTCGCCAAGACAACACGCGATGGCTGGAGGCCTCTGTTGTAGGCAAGATCAACAAAGGTGACTGGTGGGCATCTCCTTTCCTGCAATGGTGACCTCTTTTAAGCATTCTCCCTCATCCCTACTTCACAAGTGCTTCCTCATTCTCCTTGGCCTCCACTGGGTACCAAGGTCCCATCAGGCTGTGCCCAGACATCAGGGGCGCCTGGTATGGGGTGCTTACAAGGTGCTTTAAGAGGCCATGTACCAAACAATAGGGTGAGGCTTGAGTCCTGATATTTGTAGGGATGGGAGGTTGTACTTGGGGATGCTTGGAGGGAGGGTGAGGCATGTCTCTGTGCCTCAGCGGTGATATAGAAAGGTCTTTCAGATCCCTGGAACAGTTCAGTGGCCACAGAACCAGCTGTCACCATAGGAGAGGACAGAGTCATCTGATACCAATGAATACTAAGAAAGTATTTGTCTCTAAACCAATTATTTTTTCCAACAGAGTCTCGCTTTTTTACCTAGGCTGGAGTGCAGTGGTACAATCTCAGCTCACTGCAACCTCCACCTCCTGGGTTCAAGCGATTCTATCTCAGCCTCCTGAGTAGCTGGGACTACAGGTGCCCACCACCACGCCTGGCTAACTATTGTATTTTTAGTAGAAATAGGGTTTCACCATGTTGACCAGGCTGTTCTCGAACTCCTGACCTCAAGTGATCTGCCCACCTTGGCCTCCTAAAGTGCTGGGATTACAGGTGTGAGTCACTGTGCCTGGCCTCTAAACCAATTTCAGAAACATTTATTGTGTACCTATTACATACAAGGTGTTGACAGCTACATAGTAGAATTAGGGATGGGGGCCCTAAAGATGTGGTATCCAGCAGAGTTGATCCAAGGCTCAGCTGGGAGGCAGGGGGAAGGGGATAGCACCCATACTGATCTCCCCTCCTGGGCAGTACTGGTGCGATACCAGCGGGAGGATGGCAAAGTCCACGCCGTGAACCTACAGCAAGCAGGCCTGGCCGATGGTCGCACACACACAGTTCTCCTGCGACTCCGAGGTCCCTCCAGACCCAGCCCTGCTCTACATCTCTATGTGGACTGCAAACTGGGTGACCAACATGCAGGCCTCCCAGCACTGGCCCCCATTCCTCCAGCAGAGGTCGATGGGCTGGAGATTAGGACTGGACAGAAGGCATATTTGAGGATGCAGGTGAGCCGGGAGGAACCTCTGAGTTCTGTGGAAATAGAGTTTGCACCAGTTGGGGAAGGGGTTAGTAGACCTTCCCACCTTACTCTGCTGCTATCCCCCCAGGGCTTTGTGGAATCTATGAAAATTATTCTGGGTGGGTCCATGGCCCGGGTAGGAGCCCTGAGTGAGTGTCCATTCCAAGGGGACGAGTCCATCCACAGTGCAGGTAACACAGAGACTTGTTTGCTGACATTGGACCATGGGTCCTGTGGCCTTTGGTGACTCCTGTCTTCTTGACCTCTCTCTCCCTTAAAACCCATTCCTTTGGCTCACCTGTTCTTAGGGTTTCTAACCCTGTTATTCCAAATCTTTTACCTGACTCCACAATCTCCAATACAGCCATCCCAGAAAAAAAAGCGATCCAAGAGAGGAATTAGTTAATTGCTTGGTCTTGGCTGACCAAGAGATACTGGTCTCGAGTATTTTTCTTTGTTTCTTTTTTTTTGGAGATGGAGTCTTGTTCTGTGCCCAGGCTGGAGTGCAGTGGTGCAATCTGGGTCACTGCAATCTCCACCTCCTGGGTTCAAGTGATTCTCCTGCCTCAGCCTCCCAAGTAGCTGGGATTACAGGCGCCCAGCACCATACCCAGCTAATTTTTGTATTTTTAGTAGAGATGGGGTTTCACCACATTGGCCAGGCTGGTCTCGAACACCTAATCTCAAGTGATCCACCCACCTTGGCCTCTCAAAGTGCTGGGATTACAGGCGTGAGCCACTGTGCGCGAGCTGGTCTCGAGTCTTTTATAGTTCCCACTGGCGGCTGTCACCAGCAATTTCTTTGAGCATTGCCCATCTGCCTGCTCTCTCTGACAGGGATGTTCAGAAGCTCTCAACTAAATAAAACCTCCCCAGATATTTGAGGGAGAGCTCTTGAAGAAGGGAATGGGATGGCTGGGTGTGGTGGCTCACACCTGTATTCCCAGCACTTTGGGGGGCCGAGGTGGGCTGATCACTCAAGGTCAGGAGTTCAAGACCAGCCTGGCCCACATGGTGAAACCTCATATCTACTAAGAAATACAAAAAATTAGCTGGGCATGGTAGTGGGTACCTGTAGTCCAGTTACTTGGGAGGTGGAGGCAGGAGAGTCGCTTGAACCCGGGAGGTGGAGGTTGTGGTGAGCTGAGATCACGCCACTGCATTCTAGCCTGGGCAACAGAGCAAGACTCTGTCTCAAAAAAAAACAAAAACAAAAAAACAGAAGGGAATGGGATGTACTGGGGCCCTGGCCCTGCTTTGGGTCCATCCCTTCTGCCATTACTATGCCTAGGAACCAGGAGGATTTGGGTTTTGACTTCCTGTGAAGCAACTCCCTTAGAGGGCCTTTTGCCCTGTGGAAGAAGCTAGCACTGCTTGTCTGCCAGCTCTACCCTCCCAGTATCCAGCACCCCATCTTTATTCTGGGGCTCCAGCCCTGTCCCTATCCTCACCTTCCTTCTTCCTCCTCACCAGCCAGGCCTCTCTTCACTTCACCTCACCCCTCTGACTATGTTTTCTTCTCCTCTCCAGTGACCAATGCACTGCACTCCATTCTAGGTGAGTAGGCCACACTGAAGCGGAAGCAGGGATGGGGGAGGAGGCCCCAGGCTCTGGCAGCTGCCTGAAACTAAGTCCTCTTCAGTCCGGAGTGTAGTAGGTTTAAAGGCAGAGGTGGGCAGCCGTGGCATGTGCAGGCTTATTGCCCATGGAGGGCCCAGGACTGGTGCTCCAGTACTGAGCCCCACACACCCTGGGTCCTGACAGGGGAGCAGACCAAGGCGCTGGTCACCCAACTCACCCTCTTCAACCAGATCCTGGTGGAGCTGCGGGATGATATACGAGACCAGGTTTGGGTGGGCCGGTGAAGGGTGGCGCTGATTCTGGGGTGGGATGGCAGATGTCAATGCTGACGCCTCCCCATCCTTCTCCAGGTGAAGGAAATGTCCCTGATCCGAAACACCATAATGGAGTGTCAGGTGTGCGGTGAGTGGGAGAGCAGGGGAGGCTCCAGATGACAGTTCCCCACCCAATGGCTTTGGCTTTCCCTTCTCGTGGCTTAAATAGTGACCACCGGGTAGCTCTGACTGTGTCCACCCCTCAGGCTTCCATGAGCAGCGTTCCCACTGCAGCCCCAATCCCTGCTTCCGAGGCGTGGACTGCATGGAAGTGTACGAGTACCCAGGCTACCGCTGTGGGCCCTGCCCCCCCCGGCCTGCAGGGCAACGGCACCCACTGCAGTGATATCAATGAGGTGGGGGAGGGCAGAGCCCAGAAGGGTACAGAAAACTGGGGTGAGGATGTCAGGAGAAGCCCAAGAGGGTGGGATAAATGCTGGTCCAGAGGAGAGGAATTTGGAGTTTAGGAGAGGTCAGAGGCAAGAAGAGAAATGCAAGATGGGAGAGACAGAAGGCCTGGGGCAAAGACTGAAGGCCACACAGGGAAGGAGCTGGGGAAACTGCAGGGGAGGCTTGAGATGGAAACCAGGCGCATGGGGAGGGAGAGAGGGAACCCCGAGGGAAGCAGGGTGGGGACCAGGAGCACAGGGCGGTTGTGTGGGGAGAGCTGCACAAAGGGGAGACCTGGAGCAATGGTTCATGGATCACAGGCAGGGGCCTGAGTTTCCCAGAGGGTGGCCTGACCTCTGCCTTCTCATCTGGTCCCCAGTGTGCTCACGCTGACCCCTGTTTCCCGGGTTCCAGCTGCATCAACACCATGCCCGGCTTCCACTGTGAGGCCTGTCCTCGAGGGTACAAGGGCACACAGGTGTCTGGTGTGGGCATTGACTATGCCCGGGCCAGCAAACAGGTCAGACTGGGTAGTGTGTGTGGACAAGGGATCTTGGCCTTGTAGAGGCCAGGGGCTTCTGGGTTGGACATGGGACCCTTGTGATGAATGGGACATGGATGGCTTTGCATCGGCTTTGGGTCTGGGCTTAATGTTGATGTTCACAGATAAGGCCATACCAGTGTCCTCTGCAGTATCTGAGGAGACCCACCATAGGTCTGGTTCCACCCAAAGTCTGCCCCTTCAGGTCTGCAATGACATCGATGAATGCAACGACGGCAACAATGGTGGCTGTGACCCAAACTCCATCTGCACCAACACTGTGGTGAGCTGAATACCCTGAGTGTATTCTGGGGTGGTGGGAATGGTAAAACCCCAACCCTCGCCCCTTCTTACCTTCAAAGTTCCTGCTGCCTTTCCTCCTCCCTAGGATACTACACAGATTAGGTGTTCACATGGACTTGGTTTGGAATACTGGTTTGCCTCTTGCTAGCTCTTTGGCAGGTTATTTAACTTTTCTGAGCCTCAGCTTCCTCATCTGAAAACCAAGGCTGTTATCCACCCTGAAAGGCTGTCAGGAGAACCTAAAGGAGATACTGATGTGCCCGGCATAGCTGAGTGCCCA
>NW_022329734.1:19074-28570 GCF_002776525.5 Piliocolobus tephrosceles | reverse complement strand
TGGGCACTCAGCTATGCCGGGCACATCAGTATCTCCTTTAGGTTCTCCTGACAGCCTTTCAGGGTGGATAACAGCCTTGGTTTTCAGATGAGGAAGCTGAGGCTCAGAAAAGTTAAATAACCTGCCAAAGAGCTAGCAAGAGGCAAACCAGTATTCCAAACCAAGTCCATGTGAACACCTAATCTGTGTAGTATCCTAGGGAGGAGGAAAGGCAGCAGGAACTTTGAAGGTAAGAAGGGGCGAGGGTTGGGGTTTTACCATTCCCACCACCCCAGAATACACTCAGGGTATTCAGCTCACCACAGTGTTGGTGCAGATGGAGTTTGGGTCACAGCCACCATTGTTGCCGTCGTTGCATTCATCGATGTCATTGCAGACCTGAAGGGGCAGACTTTGGGTGGAACCAGACCTATGGTGGGTCTCCTCAGATACTGCAGAGGACACTGGTATGGCCTTATCTGTGAACATCAACATTAAGCCCAGACCCAAAGCCGATGCAAAGCCATCCATGTCCCATTCATCACAAGGGTCCCATGTCCAACCCAGAAGCCCCTGGCCTCTACAAGGCCAAGATCCCTTGTCCACACACACTACCCAGTCTGACCTGTTTGCTGGCCCGGGCATAGTCAATGCCCACACCAGACACCTGTGTGCCCTTGTACCCTCGAGGACAGGCCTCACAGTGGAAGCCGGGCATGGTGTTGATGCAGCTGGAACCCGGGAAACAGGGGTCAGCGTGAGCACACTGGGGACCAGATGAGAAGGCAGAGGTCAGGCCACCCTCTGGGAAACTCAGGCCCCTGCCTGTGATCCATGAACCATTGCTCCAGGTCTCCCCTTTGTGCAGCTCTCCCCACACAACCGCCCTGTGCTCCTGGTCCCCACCCTGCTTCCCTCGGGGTTCCCTCTCTCCCTCCCCATGCGCCTGGTTTCCATCTCAAGCCTCCCCTGCAGTTTCCCCAGCTCCTTCCCTGTGTGGCCTTCAGTCTTTGCCCCAGGCCTTCTGTCTCTCCCATCTTGCATTTCTCTTCTTGCCTCTGACCTCTCCTAAACTCCAAATTCCTCTCCTCTGGACCAGCATTTATCCCACCCTCTTGGGCTTCTCCTGACATCCTCACCCCAGTTTTCTGTACCCTTCTGGGCTCTGCCCTCCCCCACCTCATTGATATCACTGCAGTGGGTGCCGTTGCCCTGCAGGCCGGGGGGGGCAGGGCCCACAGCGGTAGCCTGGGTACTCGTACACTTCCATGCAGTCCACGCCTCGGAAGCAGGGATTGGGGCTGCAGTGGGAACGCTGCTCATGGAAGCCTGAGGGGTGGACACAGTCAGAGCTACCCGGTGGTCACTATTTAAGCCACGAGAAGGGAAAGCCAAAGCCATTGGGTGGGGAACTGTCATCTGGAGCCTCCCCTGCTCTCCCACTCACCGCACACCTGACACTCCATTATGGTGTTTCGGATCAGGGACATTTCCTTCACCTGGAGAAGGATGGGGAGGCGTCAGCATTGACATCTGCCATCCCACCCCAGAATCAGCGCCACCCTTCACCGGCCCACCCAAACCTGGTCTCGTATATCATCCCGCAGCTCCACCAGGATCTGGTTGAAGAGGGTGAGTTGGGTGACCAGCGCCTTGGTCTGCTCCCCTGTCAGGACCCAGGGTGTGTGGGGCTCAGTACTGGAGCACCAGTCCTGGGCCCTCCATGGGCAATAAGCCTGCACATGCCACGGCTGCCCACCTCTGCCTTTAAACCTACTACACTCCGGACTGAAGAGGACTTAGTTTCAGGCAGCTGCCAGAGCCTGGGGCCTCCTCCCCCATCCCTGCTTCCGCTTCAGTGTGGCCTACTCACCTAGAATGGAGTGCAGTGCATTGGTCACTGGAGAGGAGAAGAAAACATAGTCAGAGGGGTGAGGTGAAGTGAAGAGAGGCCTGGCTGGTGAGGAGGAAGAAGGAAGGTGAGGATAGGGACAGGGCTGGAGCCCCAGAATAAAGATGGGGTGCTGGATACTGGGAGGGTAGAGCTGGCAGACAAGCAGTGCTAGCTTCTTCCACAGGGCAAAAGGCCCTCTAAGGGAGTTGCTTCACAGGAAGTCAAAACCCAAATCCTCCTGGTTCCTAGGCATAGTAATGGCAGAAGGGATGGACCCAAAGCAGGGCCAGGGCCCCAGTACATCCCATTCCCTTCTGTTTTTTTGTTTTTGTTTTTTTTTGAGACAGAGTCTTGCTCTGTTGCCCAGGCTAGAATGCAGTGGCGTGATCTCAGCTCACCACAACCTCCACCTCCCGGGTTCAAGCGACTCTCCTGCCTCCACCTCCCAAGTAACTGGACTACAGGTACCCACTACCATGCCCAGCTAATTTTTTGTATTTCTTAGTAGATATGAGGTTTCACCATGTGGGCCAGGCTGGTCTTGAACTCCTGACCTTGAGTGATCAGCCCACCTCGGCCCCCCAAAGTGCTGGGAATACAGGTGTGAGCCACCACACCCAGCCATCCCATTCCCTTCTTCAAGAGCTCTCCCTCAAATATCTGGGGAGGTTTTATTTAGTTGAGAGCTTCTGAACATCCCTGTCAGAGAGAGCAGGCAGATGGGCAATGCTCAAAGAAATTGCTGGTGACAGCCGCCAGTGGGAACTATAAAAGACTCGAGACCAGCTCGCGCACAGTGGCTCACGCCTGTAATCCCAGCACTTTGAGAGGCCAAGGTGGGTGGATCACTTGAGATTAGGTGTTCGAGACCAGCCTGGCCAATGTGGTGAAACCCCATCTCTACTAAAAATACAAAAATTAGCTGGGTATGGTGCTGGGCGCCTGTAATCCCAGCTACTTGGGAGGCTGAGGCAGGAGAATCACTTGAACCCAGGAGGTGGAGATTGCAGTGACCCAGATTGCACCACTGCACTCCAGCCTGGGCACAGAACAAGACTCCATCTCCAAAAAAAAAGAAACAAAGAAAAATACTCGAGACCAGTATCTCTTGGTCAGCCAAGACCAAGCAATTAACTAATTCCTCTCTTGGATCGCTTTTTTTTCTGGGATGGCTGTATTGGAGATTGTGGAGTCAGGTAAAAGATTTGGAATAACAGGGTTAGAAACCCTAAGAACAGGTGAGCCAAAGGAATGGGTTTTAAGGGAGAGAGAGGTCAAGAAGACAGGAGTCACCAAAGGCCACAGGACCCATGGTCCAATGTCAGCAAACAAGTCTCTGTGTTACCTGCACTGTGGATGGACTCGTCCCCTTGGAATGGACACTCACTCAGGGCTCCTACCCGGGCCATGGACCCACCCAGAATAATTTTCATAGATTCCACAAAGCCCTGGGGGGATAGCAGCAGAGTAAGGTGGGAAGGTCTACTAACCCCTTCCCCAACTGGTGCAAACTCTATTTCCACAGAACTCAGAGGTTCCTCCCGGCTCACCTGCATCCTCAAATATGCCTTCTGTCCAGTCCTAATCTCCAGCCCATCGACCTCTGCTGGAGGAATGGGGGCCAGTGCTGGGAGGCCTGCATGTTGGTCACCCAGTTTGCAGTCCACATAGAGATGTAGAGCAGGGCTGGGTCTGGAGGGACCTCGGAGTCGCAGGAGAACTGTGTGTGTGCGACCATCGGCCAGGCCTGCTTGCTGTAGGTTCACGGCGTGGACTTTGCCATCCTCCCGCTGGTATCGCACCAGTACTGCCCAGGAGGGGAGATCAGTATGGGTGCTATCCCCTTCCCCCTGCCTCCCAGCTGAGCCTTGGATCAACTCTGCTGGATACCACATCTTTAGGGCCCCCATCCCTAATTCTACTATGTAGCTGTCAACACCTTGTATGTAATAGGTACACAATAAATGTTTCTGAAATTGGTTTAGAGGCCAGGCACAGTGACTCACACCTGTAATCCCAGCACTTTAGGAGGCCAAGGTGGGCAGATCACTTGAGGTCAGGAGTTCGAGAACAGCCTGGTCAACATGGTGAAACCCTATTTCTACTAAAAATACAATAGTTAGCCAGGCGTGGTGGTGGGCACCTGTAGTCCCAGCTACTCAGGAGGCTGAGATAGAATCGCTTGAACCCAGGAGGTGGAGGTTGCAGTGAGCTGAGATTGTACCACTGCACTCCAGCCTAGGTAAAAAAGCGAGACTCTGTTGGAAAAAATAATTGGTTTAGAGACAAATACTTTCTTAGTATTCATTGGTATCAGATGACTCTGTCCTCTCCTATGGTGACAGCTGGTTCTGTGGCCACTGAACTGTTCCAGGGATCTGAAAGACCTTTCTATATCACCGCTGAGGCACAGAGACATGCCTCACCCTCCCTCCAAGCATCCCCAAGTACAACCTCCCATCCCTACAAATATCAGGACTCAAGCCTCACCCTATTGTTTGGTACATGGCCTCTTAAAGCACCTTGTAAGCACCCCATACCAGGCGCCCCTGATGTCTGGGCACAGCCTGATGGGACCTTGGTACCCAGTGGAGGCCAAGGAGAATGAGGAAGCACTTGTGAAGTAGGGATGAGGGAGAATGCTTAAAAGAGGTCACCATTGCAGGAAAGGAGATGCCCACCAGTCACCTTTGTTGATCTTGCCTACAACAGAGGCCTCCAGCCATCGCGTGTTGTCTTGGCGAGAATAGAGGCCAAAGAGGACACCACCCTGCTTGGGGGGCAGGCGGAAGGTGGACAAGAGGTAGATGTCCCCAGCAGTGAGCAGGGCTGTCCGGATCTTCTCCGCCACAGCTACCATCTGCCGAGACTCGCCCACCGTCAGCAGGTCAATGACTGGTCAGGCAGGGGTTATCAAGGTTAGAGAATGGGATCAAATGCTAAGGTATGCTCACCCCTGAGCCCACATCACCCCCTACTCCCATCACCAGGCAGTGTTAGTCACCTCAAAATTCAACCCTTGGCTGGGCACAGTGGCTTGCACCTGTAATCCCAGCACTTTGGGAGGCTGAGGCGGGTGGATCGCCTAAGGTCAGGAGTTTGAGACCAGCCTGACCAACATGGTGAAACCCCGTCTCTACTAAAAATACAAAAACAACAACAACAACAAAAACTAGCCGGGCATGGTGGCGGGCGCCTGTAATCCCAGCTACTCAGGAGGCTGAGGCAGGAGACTCGCTTGAACCTGGGAGGCAGAGGTTGCAGTGAGCCGAGATCACGCCACTGCACTCCAGCCTAGGCAACAAGAGTGAAACTCCGTCTCAAAAAAACAAAACAAAACAAAACAAAACCCCAACTCTTGTTGCTCTCAGAAGACAGAGCCGCTGTGCCTTCCTTTCCCCATTATTGCCTATTACCACCTTCTGGGAACCTGCAGGTTTGAGGCGCACTTGGAAACACAGAAACAGCACCCCACACATTTGAGATGCCCCCACCAGGTGGCGCAAAGGAGATGCTGTGCTGATCCCCCTCAGGAGTGGCACCTGGTTCCCACAACGCAGAAACGGGAGGCAGTTTCTCTTTCCACTCCTGGATTTGGCTCGTTCCACACCCTAGTTCCCCTCCTCCCATCCTAGGGGCACAGCACACTCGCTCTGGATAAGAACAGTTGCCCACCGAGGGCTCTGACCCTCCCACCATCTGGGCTATCTCCCACGGGAATGTAGGACCCAGCTCCTCTGCCTCCTGTGTCCTGGCCAATCTGTGGTTTTCCCTCCAGCCAGTAAAGAATCTATGCCTGTGTCATCTGCTCCAGCTACCTCTCCCACATCCATTGGCCCATCCCACCACCAGACCTCCGGGAGAGCCCAGGCTTCTTGGTCCCCACCCCCGCCCTGTCCTTGGGCAGCCAGGAGCCCAAAGGGATGAAGCCCAGGGACCTACAGTATGCCCACCTTCAGGCTGCTCTCTCGGACCCTAGGGTGCCTACAGATGCTCAGGAACCACCCCAGCCAGGCAGCCTGGGCATCCAGTTCCTGAGTCCTCTGCCCTGGCCTCATGCCTGACCCTGGCCCGTTCCAACTCCCCCACTACTCTGTGGTGCCCACTCCTGTCCACCAGGCCATAATTTCACCAACCCTAGGCAGTCTAACGTTTTCCTCTGGCTCAATTTCTGGACTCTTCCCTCTCCCCTTACCCACATGCTCTCTGCTACTTGGGTTGAGGGAAAATGGGGAAGACGCACAGAGTGATCTAAGAGGATGGAGACAGGCTTACCCTGCAGGTCCTGACTGGCAGATGCGAAAGAGCAAAGGAGGAGAAGAGCCAGGGCCCCCCGAAGTTCCTGCGTCTCCATGCCTTTCAGCCGGCTCACTACCCCTGGCAGGCAGGCAGCTGGGAGGGGAAAAGGCTAGGCGGAGAGAGCAGGAGCCGGGGGGCGGAGGGACAGAGTTGGAGGGGGGGCCAGCAGGCGGGTGAGGGGGGGCTGAAACAAAGAGCTGCCAATCACCCTAGAGGCATCATCAGCTCTGGGAACCAGGGGCACTGGGAAAGAATCCTGGAGGCCTCCCTGCCTTCTACCTCTCCCTAATGATCCTCCCCCAGGTGCCTCCCTCTCCGCAGTCATCACATTGTTGGGGGTCTCCGCACACAGCACTACCGAATGCTGTTTTCTGGAATCCACGATTGTGGGAGGCAAGCACCCCTGGCAGGGGCAGTGCTAGACAGTGGGCATTATTCCACAGCTGGCAGGAAAGGATGCCAAGGGAGTGGCCGAAACTAGCTTGCTATAGTGCCCAGGGATGCCCACATGGCATGAAGTTAGATGTTCTGGCGGAGCAAGTGCTCTTTATTAGGGGGAGGGTCCCCTGGTACGTGCCTGTTTCTCCATTTTCCCTCATTCCTAGGAAAGCTTGGGAGTCTGGAAGCGTCTGACGGGAACTGAAGGGAGAATCTAAAGCAGTGGTGAGGTCGGAGTGAAGAAACCAGGAAAGAGGAAAGGGACACCAGGGACAGGCGTAGAAGACCAGGGGGACAGGCGAGGAGCCAAGGACCAGACTGTGGAACACTGTGGGTACTAGCGGATGGGCCGTGACCCGGATGAAGCAGAGGTGCGCCTGAGTTCCCGTTACCTAAGCAACAGCCTGCGAGCCGCTCTTCCCCTCCCCCACCCAAGCCCCAGCCCGGCCTTGCCTCCGGACGCCGCCACCGCCCCTGTTTTGTTTCCATGGCGACAGGCGGCGCAGGGCCCGCTCCAAACATAACGCGCTGTGGAAAACATGCTGCTCGGGGGACCCCCCCCGCGCAGTCCCCGCTCGGGGACGAGCCCCAAGGGGCCCCGGAGCAGTACAGGCCACGTGCAGTTTGGCAAGAGCCCTCAGACCTGGCCCAGGCGCACAAGACCCCGCTCTCCTGAGCCTACTGCGCCTTCAGGGGCTCCGGGCTTCACTCAGCCGAGGCGCCGTGACTCGCTGAGTCGCGCCGGGCCGCCAGCGCTGTCCCGCTACGTGGGCCACCTCTGGATGGGCCGGCGGCCGCCCTCCCCGGAGGCCCGCGGCCCAGTCCCCCGCAGTTCAGCTGCCAGTCGGACCAGAAGGAGCCTCGCCTCCCCGGGGACCTCCCCGGGCCCCCTGACCGCAACTACCGGAGGGGCGGTGGTAGGGGGCGGGTCCGTGCAGGGCAGGGCAGGAGCACACAAGGAAGTGTTTCCGGGACAGAGGGCGGGCAAGATGGCGGCGCCCATGGAGCTGTTCTGCTGGTCAGGGGGCTGGGGGCTGCCCTCAGTGGACCTGGACAGCCTTGCCGTGCTGGTGAGGGGTGGCGCTGGCGCACTCTGTTGTGCCCTGATGACTGGGGAGGGGGCCGAACTAGCCGGGCATCCAAACTTTGCCAGGGCTATTCAGCACGGGCGCAGTGGGGGAAACTGAGGCAGTCAAAGAGTGTTCGTGGCCGATATGGGCTCAATGCCCTATGCTGTAGATTTCTAGGCTTAATGCAGCAATGAAAAGAAGCCTGGTTGGGAGTTCAGGTGATGGGTTCTAGTCCTTGCTCATCCACTCACTGGCTGTGTGACCTTGCGGAGATCCTTTCTCTTTGGGCGTTTTTTCTCCATTCGCAGGTTTACTAGGCAGGACTCTCTCAGGGACCCACTCTAGCTTGGAATTCCTGCCTTCTCCTCAACCCCCTTTTCCTCTTCCTCCTCACTTAACAGCATTTACTGAGCCTATTGTTTGTTGGACCAAACGACTCACAGCCAGGCTTTGTAGAAAGAGCTTAGCAATCAGACAGACTCGTTTGCTTGATTTATTCATTGACTCCTTGCTTTAAAGAGCATCTATTAGATTTCTTCCAAATATTAAATATTGCCATGCAAAGATGAATAAAATATGTTCCCTCCGTTTGAGTTTACAGAAAGGCAGATAGGTAAGCAAATAAATATAATAAAATATTCACGTATAAGTAAAATAGGAACAGATCATAGATACTGCCAAAGAGAAAGGCATGGTCAGTGCTTCCAAGAAGAGGGATACTAGTTAGGAAAAGCTTCTGAGGATAGATGTCCACTAAGTAGATGGCAAGGGAGGAGAAAGAGGAAAGGATTTTCCTGGCTGACCTGTAATCACAGACATGTCTGTAATCTCTCTGAGCCCTGTGTTGCCCATTTGCAAATATAAATGGTAATGACTCCCCCTTTTTTTTCAAGACTAAGATACTAAGTACAGGGAATGGCACATAAGGTATTCAATAAATGTTATTTCTCTTCTTGATACTGCTGTGGGGGCCATGGCCCTGCCTTTCTGACTTCTGCTTCCTTCCCTGCAGACCTATGCCAGATTTACTGGTGCTCCACTGAAGGTACACAAGATCAGCAACCCCTGGCGGAGCCCTTCAGGTACCCAGTGTCCCTTGGGGGTAAGGAAGGGTATGTACAAGGAGAAAAGCAGGAGATAGGTAGGAATGTGTTGCAACTATGTATGACTAGGCAGCTAAGGGTCTGGTTGGTAGGTGTACTTCTCTCTCAATATCAGGAACTCTGCCTGCCCTTCGGACCAGTCATGGAGAGGTCATCTCAGTTCCACACAAGATCATCACCCACCTTCGAAAAGAGGTAGGTGACTTGGATAGAGGGGGCTACCAGTAAGAGAAGTTCAGTCAATTCTGTACAATACACATTTATTGAGCACCAGATATATGCCATGCTAGATGTAGGTGACCCAGAGCATCAAGGAGCAATAGTCTGCTGGAGGAGACACACACACACAGTGTCACTGTGATGTATTAAAGCAGTCGGCAGGAGATGAAGCTCAGGGCACTGTGGGGATATCCAGAGGCACAGTACCTTCTGCCTGTCAGGTAGGGAGGGAGAGGAGCACAGGCTGAAGGAGAGTAGAAGACAGCAGTTGGCCTCTGATGGTGGCACTGGAGAGAGATTTCTAAGGGCCACTTCCCTGTTTCCAGGGACTAGGTTGGGCCAGATATGGGGCTCAGGATGGACAAGACTTACAGCTAGGTTGGAGAAGATGAAAGAGCATTACTAGAGGAGTGGGGAGGCCTAGGCTCTGCTCTTTACTCTGCCATCGACTATGTGATCTTGGGCAGGCCACATAACCTCTCAGGGCTGGCACT
>NW_022329734.1:0-14074 GCF_002776525.5 Piliocolobus tephrosceles | reverse complement strand
AAAAGAGAGGATCCAGATAAAAGACAAGGTTCCTGGCAGGGCCAGGGCCACTGCCCTGATTCCTTAGGTGTGAACAGAGCTTTTCCAGTTTCCAAAGTATTCTAAATTATTTCCTAACACAGGGGCATTGAGAGAAAGAGATTCTTACCCCCGTTCCACACGGGAGAAACTGAGGCTCAGGGAGATTTAAGGATCATGCTCAAGAGGTTATCTGGGGACAAAGTTTACTCAGGATGTGGAGGGGGATGCTGAGGAGCAGGGACTGGAGCCTGGGAAGGTAGGGCAGGCTGAGACCTGGGGGTATGGGTGGAATGTGTATGTGGTAGTGGTGTCTGGGCCATGGAATGAAGTGGAATAAATAGCAAGAGCTGGGCACTGAGGGAACCAGCTGGGGGGCCCTGGGCGTGGGTTCCCTGGATCCAGGGAGTGTGAGGATGGCTTTCCCTGGTTCCTGAGGCATGGACCAAGTCCCAGCCTGCATCTGAGCTCCGCTGTGCTAGCTTTGTGGTGTCTGGGTCGGGGAAGTTACCGTTAGAAAGCTGCCGTCAGCAGGCGTCCTTCCAGCTTTCCATGGAAATTCTGGGAGCTGCTCCTAGTTTGCGGCGGAGCCTTCCCTCCTTCCCCGCATTGGGCGCTGGACCTTGACGGCCAGCAGGCTCCAAGGCCCAGGCTTTTTGCCAACAGCAACAGGCTACTGGCTGGGCCCAGGCAAGGGAACCTTGGCAGGAAAAGTTCCTTGCTCTACCTCCACTACACTCAGAGGGCAGTGAGGGGGGTACCAGACAGGACTCCTTCTTCCCTGGTGAAGTGCCCCTGCAGCCCCCCAGTGTCCACGCCATGGATATTTCCTCCACAGAAGTACAATGCTGATTATGATCTGTCAGCTCGGCAAGGGGCAGACACCCTGGCCTTCATGTCTCTCCTGGAGGAGAAGTTGCTCCCGGTGCTGGTGAGTGTGCCCAGACCTCCCAGCATCCATGGTTAGCAGGGGAGGGGTTGGGCACACATAGACCCACCCAGAGACTCAGGACAGCATGGGGGTCAGAGCCCACCTTGAATCAGACAGGTGCACTGGCTCAGACCTGCCTGTTTCTTCCTGCCTACCCAATCCAGGTACATACTTTCTGGATAGACACCAAGAACTATGTGGAAGTGACCCGGAAGTGGTATGCAGAGGCTATGCCCTTTCCCCTCAACTTCTTCCTGCCTGGCCGCATGCAGCGGCAGTACATGGAACGGCTAGAGCTGCTGAGTGGGGAGCACGTGCCTGAGGATGAGGAAGAGCTGGAGAAGGAGGTAGCTCTGAGACCGGGGCCTGTTGTATGAGATGAGCCCTAAGGATGCTGGCCAGGAATGGGAATGCTTAGGTGGGGAGGTGGAACTGTTCCCGCAGCTGCAAGCCTACCTGTGTCGTCCCTACAGCTGTACCGAGAGGCTCGAGAGTGTCTGACCCTGCTCTCTCAGCGCCTGGGCTCTCAAAAGTTCTTCTTTGGAGATGCGTGAGTCTGACTCCAAGAGGGTAATGGGTGGCTTGGAAGAAGATACAGGTTCAGATGGAGCAGCTGGGGCTGGGGCTGGGGCTGGGGTGGGCTCAGGCGCTGGACAGGAGGTCCTTGGGACAGATACTGGCCCTGCTGACAGTGGGCCTGTGTGTGGGGCCAGAGCCTTCTCAGAGGTACAAAAGGGTAGGGTGGGAGGGCAGCCAGGCACAGGAGGGGCCTGAAGAGCTGTGGGGCACTGAATGTGCCCTTTATGCAGCCCTGGGATAGAGCCCTATTCAGGGCCAGGCTGGCGCCACCTGGGGATCTCTCCCAGTACCAGGTCTCGAACTGTGTGTCCTGTCTTCCCTGATGGCCGCCTGCTGCCCAGAGCCCACCTCAAGGGCTGACTCTTCCTCCAGCTCCATCTTTACCCCTTCTGTCCCAGTGCTTCTCCTCCATCCCACCCTTCTCTCTCTGCTCCAGCCCTGCCTCCTTGGACGCCTTCGTCTTTAGCTACTTGGCCCTGCTGCTGCAGGCAAAGCTGCCCAGTGGGAAGCTGCAGGCCCACCTGCGGGGGCTGCACAACCTCTGTGCCTATTGTACCCACATCCTCAGTCTCTACTTCCCCTGGGATGGAGGTAAGGGGCAGATGGGAGGGGCAGCCCTGGGGAGAGTGGGCAGGGATCCGAGAACTAGTTCCCCTAACTCACCTTCCTTCCTTGACCCTCAGCTGAGGTACCACCGCCACGCCAGACACCAGCAGGCCCAGAGACTGAGGAGGAGCCATACCGGCGCCGGAACCAGATCTTATCTGTGCTGGCAGGACTGGCAGCCATGGTGGGCTACGCCTTGCTCAGCGGCATTGTCTCCATCCAGCGGGCAACGCCTGCTCGGGCCCCAGGCACCCGGGCCCTGGGCATGGCTGAGGAGGATGAAGAGGAATGATTTGTCCTCACGCTCCCAGGACTGGTTTTTCTACTCTCGTGCATTCCAGAGGCCCCCGTGCCTCCTCTTTGCTGGTACAGCCGGACACGGGGTGCTGCCCCCCAGAATAAAGCCACTCACACTGACTGGGCTCAAACATTTTCTCCTTTAAGAGCTGCCATTTTTCCTGGTTAGTCCCACAGGAACCATCTGGGTGCCTGGGCACACCTGCTGCTGCTTTAAGGCTTCCGCCCTGATGCTGACACTGCTGCTCCACGGGCCCAGTTCTGCATCTCCAGGAAAGACAAACAGTCTCCAGTTTTGGGCCCAGCTTTCCTAGTCTCTTCTTTTCCTTACCCTCACCCTTCATCTTGTGTTTGTACGACAGTGAGCTCACCCTAGGCCTGGGCCCAGGTCCAGTTTCCAAAGCAAGCAGCACACAGTGCACGTTCACATAAGCATGGGGGCTGGGGGGACACTGGGGCTTACTGATCTTTTTCTAGGGGCCTCCAGCCCCTGGCACCACCTAGAGGGGAAAGTGAATCACCCAAACCACTGCCCTTGGGCTTATGTCGCTGTAAGCTCACCCTGGCCCTGCTGTGCCCTCTTTAGCCACAGACAGCGTGTGAGCTGACTCTGTCCCTTTAATGCTCAGGCTGAGCTTGAGTATCCACTCCATCACTGGCGACACCACAGGTAGGTGTGAATGGAGTAGCCAGGTGAGATCGTCTCCAGGAAGCCCACGGCAGGATCCTTGATGGTAAGAGGCACATCCTTAGAGGAGCTAGGGAGTGGGGAGGAGAAGCTAAGAGTGTGATCCTGCCAAGGCCCCCGACCCTGTCTTCAGCCCACTTCCCAGACCCCACTATTGCCCTCACCGGTTTAGCACGACCACAACGGCAGAGCCATCGGGATGCATCAGTGCCACTGTGTCCAGGTCGTTCTTCTGACTGGCAACCAGCCCCACTCTCTGGGAGCCCTCAGGAATGAACTTGCTGAATGTGGGAACAGATGGTCAGAGTCCGTCGGGGTACCGCCCATGAAACCCTCATCTAAGAAGTCACCCACCCATATACCCACCTCATGACTCCTGCAGAAGCTCTGCCCTGGGTCTCTAGACCTGGAGCCATGCTGCTGGGCACTGACCCTGCTTTTCTACATCACAGTCCAGCCTCAGGCATTGGGGTTGTCTGTTGCTACCTAGTCACTTCCTGCCTCCATGGTGCAAAAGGGGATGGGTGTGCCTCTCCCGAGGTCCACCCTAAACACCTTCCTGCTCCCTCATGGTGTAGAGTGATGTAAGCCATCTGATGTAGGAGATGATAAGCCTGGTATGGAATGGGGGTGCCCGCCCTCCACTCACCTGAAGTGACCAAGGTGGTAGAACATGGGCTGTTTGTAAAACGTGTCCTTGGTGATGTCTACAATGACGGGACTGTCGACAAAATTACGCACCCAGTTGGGTCCTCCTTCGGGGTTCAGGGCGAGGTTCCAGTCGGTCCAGCCGACCACATGGTACAGGAGGTTCTGGGGTAAGGACAAAGGCAAAGAGACAAAGGCTCAACACTGGGGGCTCCCAGAGACTGTAGGTAAGGGTCACATGAGGGAGAAGTGGCTGTGGGTAGCTCAGCCCTGTGAGGGGCACATTCCTTAGCCTCTAAGGAGTTGGGGGTGTGAAGATTGAGGCATCTCAAGGGGAGCTGAGAAGTCTGAGGCAGGTGCAAGTGCATCAGTAGTTGCAAAAGGGGCTATGAGCCGGGCGTGGTGCCTCATGCCTGTAATCCCAGTGCTTTGGGAGGCTGAGGTGGGCGGATCACAAGGTCAGGAGATCGAGACCATCCTGGTTAACACGGTGAAACCCCGTCTTTACTAAAAATACAAAAAAATTAGCTGGTCGTGGTGGCAGGCACCTGCAGTCCCAGCTACTTGGGAAGCTGAGGCAGGAGAATGACGTGAACCCGGGTGGCGGAGCTTGCAGTGAGCCGAGATCATGCCACTGCACTCCAGCCTGGGCGACAGAGCCAAACTTTGTCTCAAAAAAAAAAGAAAAAGTGCAATGAGGTGTGCAGTCCTGTGAAGGAAAGGCAAGATGGGGAATCATGGTTCCCCAGTTGCCCAAAAGGGCAGGCTAGCTGGGGGAAGCTGGACAGGAAAGGTCTGTCAGTCTTTCGTGAGACTACTAAGGGGTCTGAGGTCTGCTTTGCAGGAAGGCAGACTGGGGTGGCTTACCGTGATGATGCTGTGGCTGTACTGCATCCCTCGATCCCAGGAGCCTAGCCGCACACTCTGCTCCCAGAACTTGGAGCCCACACAGGCCTCTGAGGCAAAGAGCATGGTGTTGGGGAACAGGCGGTGTGTCTCCCCTAGGGTGGCTTTGGCTGGAGCCAGAAAGTCCAGGTACCAATGTACAGCAATGCCATGAACATACTTAGCTGCCTCTGGGTCTGTCAGTACCTGCAAAGGAAGAGCAAGTGACCCTGGACCTTGCACACAGGCTTCTGGAACTTCCAATTCCTCTTATAGGAATCCTGGCAATGGGTGATGGGAAGAATGCAACTAGAGAGGTTTGGGGAGATATTTTTTTTTGTTTTTGAGACAGGATATAACTCCATCACTCAGGCTGGAGTACAGTGGCACAATCATAGCTCCCTGCAGCCTTGACTTCCTAGGGTCAATTGATCCTCCTGCGTTAGCCTCGTGAGTAGCTGGGACTACACGGGTGCCACACCCAGCTAATTTGTGTGTGTGTGTGTGTGTATACACATATAGTTTTTGTTTTTTTTGTAGAGATGGGATTTCACCATGTTTCCCAGGCTGGTCTTGAATTTCTTAGGTTCAAGTGATCCACCCACCTTGGCCTCCCATAGTGCTGAGATTACAGATATGAACCACCGCCCCAAGCCTAGAGAGAGGTTTTTTTTTTTTTTTTGAGATGCATTCTCACTCAGTCGCCGGACTGGAGTGCAGTGGCACGATCTCATCTCACCGCAACCACCATCTCCCGGGTTCAACTGATTCTCCCTTCTCAGCCCCCCAAGTAGCTGGGATTACAGGTACCCACCATCATGCCCAGATAATTTTTTTTTTTTTATTTTAGTAGAGACAGGGTTTCAACACGTTGGCCAGGCTGGTCTTAAACTCCTGACCTCAGGTGATCCGCCCACCTCGGCCTCCCAAAGTGCTGGGGTTACATGAGTGAGCCACCTCGTCTGGCCCCTAGAAAGGTTTAAAGTGATAACTGTGGGATCCATGGCGCCCTGGAGGCCCAGGGAAATGGTGCTCTAGGAATCCACAGTTGGGTAGAGAAATTGCTCTAAGTTTGGGAGCCAGTCATTTGGAGGCTAGATTTGAAGGTCACTGGAGCACCATGCAGGTCTGGGCCTTACCACCTTTGCCCAGTGGGGCAGCAGCAAGCGTTGGTCATCCAGCATGAGCAGGCGGACATTGTGGTGAGTACTGTTGGCGAGGGTAGGACCTAGGTCACGGGCAATGAAGTCTCGCTGATGTTCAGGGGTGAAGCCCAGGCACTGGAAGGGGTATCCACTCAATAGCCCAGCAGAAGGCTCATTTTCAGCTGTCACTGCCCAGAACTGTAACTTGTGCTCTGCATAGGCATCCAGGAACCTGGCAAGAGAAAGGTCATGAGTGATCCAGCCAAGAAGGTGGAGCAGACCAGCTGGGTGTGTTGGCTCACGCCTGTAATCCCAGCACTTTGGGAGGCTGAGGCAGGTAGATCACTTGAGGTCAGGAGTTAGAGAACAGCCTACCCAACCTGGGGAAACCCCGTCTCTACTAAAAACAGAAAAATTAGCTGGGCATGGTGGCAGGCACCTATAATCCCAGCTACTTGGAAGGCTGAGGCAGGAGAATCACTTGAACTCGAGAGGCAGAGGTTACAGTGAGCGAAGATGGCGCCACGGCACTCCAGCCTGGGTGACAGAGAGAGAGACTCCTTCTCAAAAAAAAAAAAAGAAGAAAAAGAAAGTGGGCCAGACTGAGAGAACAGGAAGCCTGATGGAGTGGGCAAGATTGACAGGCCCAAGTCTGAAAGGCCCAGAAGGTAGAAAGGTGAGCTGAGGAGAGGCAGATCTGAAAGTGGAACTAGGTTGAGGGTCGGGACATAGATCAGCGTGGCCAAAGGGGAGGCCAGTCCTGATCCCACAGCCTTGCTGATCCCTTACTTCACAAAGTATCTGGCCCAGGTCTGGTGGTAGATGTCTCCGGGCTGTCCCTTGAGTGACCCCTTCCCATTCACCGCTCCATTGGTCTTGAGCCAAGTGGGTGATGTCCAGGGGCTGGCAAGGAGTGAAACGGGACGCTGGGCCAATTGCAGGGCTCGGTGAATCAGGGGTATCTAAAGACAAAGGTAGTGAAGAGAGAAGCACCCAGAGTTGGAACACATACTAGCCCAACCAGTGCATCTGGTTCAGCCATCAGCCCCCACCCTCCCACCCCGGGGACAAAATAGCAGGGGACAAAACATCTCTACAAGCAGACCTACCGTACAGCTTCTCAACCCCCAGACATCAGGGCCATCAGAGCCTGAAAAAGCTAGAATGCCTACCTTGAGCTTGGTATCTTCCTCTGGGAGGCTGAAGTTGTGCAACTGGAAATCATCAGGGGTGTCTGCATATGTGTAGGTGCGGATGGAGAAGTCACAGCTGGCCATGGGTACGCGGATGATGTTATATCCGATTCCTACAGAAAAGGATGATCAAGATATGGTAGTCTAAGTCAATAGGAAAGTACAGGACTCTGCTTATCACTTGTCAGTCCTAATAGTGTCTGAGTCAGGGCCAAAGGGAACTTGGGCTCCTGGGTTGGAACCTGTGGAGGCTGGCACCTGGGTGAAGCACAGGCCTTTCTGAGCCTGAGTCCATAATAGTTAGCAGATGATAAGCAGGGAAATCTTATTTCAGAGGGCATTAAAACAGGAACCAAATGTCAGGGATGGGCAGAAGTCAGGGTCCAAAGAAAGGGCAAAGAAAAGTGTTGGTGGCTCATGCCTGTAATCCCAGCACTTTGGGAGGCTGAGGCGGGCAGATCACAAGGTCAGGAGTTCGCTATCATCCTGGCCAACATAGTGAAACCCCATCTCTACTAAAAATACAGAAAATGAGCCGGGCATGGTGGCAGGCACCTGTAATCCCAGGTACTCGGAAGGCTGAGACAGGAGAATCACTTGAACCCAGGAGGTGGAGGTTCAGTGAGCCGAGATTGTGCCACTGCACTCCAGCCTGGGCGACAGTGCGAGACTCCTCAAAAAAAAAAAGAGAAACATGTTGGCTGGGCTCGGTGGCTCACACCTGTAATCCCAGCATTTTGGGAGGCTAAGGCAGGTGGATCATTTGAGGTCAGGAGTTTAAGCCTAGCCTAGTCAACATGATGAAACCCTGTCTCTACTAAAAATACAAAAATTAGCCAGGTGGTAGTGGCGCATGCCTATAATTCCAGCTACTCAGGAGGCTGAGGCAGGAGAATCACTATAGCCTGGGAGGCAGAGGTTGCTGTGGGTGGAGATCATGCCCTCTGCACTCCTGTCTCGGCGACAGAGTGAGCAGAGTGAGATTCTGTCTCAAAAAAATTAAAAAATAAAAAAACAAAAAGTGTCAATGGCGCTATGTCATCTTGTCCCCTTCCTCCTCACCTTCTTCAGAGAAGTACGATTTAAGTAGCAAATTTTGGGCAGGGGGTGACAGGGCAAGGATGTTGAGAGCAGCAGCATCTGTCATGGCCCCTCCAAATCCCTTCACTTTCTGGAACTTCTGTTCTGGCTGCAGGGTCAGTAGCAGGCCTGAGGACATCCACAGGGAATAAGGGTCTCAGTGCCCAGGGGGGGAATTCCTTGATGATCACTGACACCGTTTACCTCTAAGAGGACCCAGCCTGGCCTGGGGGGTGAAGGGTGTAATGGTTACCTGTGCCTGTGCGATTGGCCTGGATGGTCCCCGTACTCAGCTTCATCCGTCGCCCACTGCGTGTAGTCTCATAGCGGCTGAAGGTACCGAGGGCAGGAAAGGTCAGGGGATCAAGAGAGTCACAGTATGTGGCATTGCAGACACAGACCACCAAGTTGTAGCTGAAGCTTTTAGGGATGCAGGGGCGCCACCTGGGAGGGAGGGAGCCCAAGCAGAGGTGAGGTCTGATGAGGATGTGGAGAACGGACACAGCTGCTCGGAGAGAAAGAATATGATTTCAAAACTCCTCACCCCAAAGTTGGTCTCAGTCACTAAAAAGGATTTATTGAGCACCTATTAAAAGTCTACCACCAGAGTACTGGAAGGCTACCAAAGGACTACGAGGCAGAAGGGAGCCTCTGTGCTACTTCACCACCGCCTTGACTCACCTACCTGATGCCCATGACACTGCCTGAAGTAGAAGCAATCCTGTGAAGCTGGCGGCCATGATGCTTACCCTACCCGAAGGCTTGGGACATTCCTGAGGACAGAATGAGGAGTGGCTGAAAAGCAAGCCCCTCTCCCCCCTCAACTTCTCTCCTGGGCAGAGTTTAGCTGCCTTTGGGTGCCCATGGCCTAATCTCCCACATTCATTAGGACAAGGCCCATAGACACCTGGGTGCAGCTCTCCCTGCAACCTTTCTGATGACAACTCTCTGCCCACTCCAAATCAGGACGCTCCCCACCACTCTTCCCACCCATTTCAACTTCGACCCCTCCCTCCATCTGTGCCTTGCTCAAAGAGCCACGATGGCCCTGGATTCAAAGACAGTCTGTCATTCACTGAATTCCAGTGCCAGGATTCCAGAAGCACTGTGACAGTGCTGATTGGGAGCTCTCTCTTACCTCTCTGGAAAACTCCATCACCTCAGGGTCATTGGATGAGGAGAAGACCACAGGGGTTCCAGAGTCTCTGAAGGATAGAGGATCCGCTAAACAAAAACAAGGATGCAGGTACCTGCCGTAGCTATAGGCACTAGGTCAGCCCTGCAAGTAATTCCGGCTTCCTGACATGGATGGGTCATGTGATGACTGGGAGTGTCACATGACACAGGAAGTGAGGCAATTGCAGGCATATTTCTAAAGGGCAATTGGCTTCCTCCCATCTGTTACAGATTATATGCACTATAAAACTCTGGAGGGCATGTATGGGTGACAACTTTAGGAAGAGCCTAGAACACAGATTTGGGTGGAGAATGAGGTAGAGGCTTCTAAATCCCAGAGAATGGGAACCACAGCAGGCACACTGCTTTTTTGATAGAAATGTCAAAAAAGGTACAAATAAAGCTGATATGATTAAAAAAAAAAAAAATTCACTGTGCAAAATACTGACAATACCGAGATGTTTAAGACACAGTCTTTGCCCTATAGAGGCGTGTGAGGCATGGAAGTCAGACACAGATATTTACAGATAAAGACAGAAACGGTAACAGGTGTGCATGGAGAGCTCTCTGAGATGAGGAGGGACCATTCGTGGGTGGGGAATTATCTAGGGTGGCTTCACAGAGGAAAAAGTGAGGGGGCTTATTAGCTGGTCAAGTGCAGGGTGCAAGGAGGGTGGGACACCGGCAGTGGGATGACAGGACTGGAGGGAAGGAGTGGTTAGTGCTGCTCCTCTGCAGCGTCCTTTGTTTCATCATCAGATGCAGATGGTAATAACTGTTCTTCCTTTCTCACAGGACAGGGAGGTTTGTAAGTAGTTCAGAAACCAGAAAGTGTTGTACAAAGCCGTATCCTCAGTGGACACAAGGAGGAAGTTGTCCGTGCCGTGGCCTCACGAACCACATCAAATGAGATTTCGCGGGAGTGGCACATGCAGTCATGACCTGACTAACCCCAGCTCTCAGTCTATTTCCTTGCCTGGAAAATGGAGGCAATGCCACAACCTCAAAGGGTGGTTACTGCAGTCAGTGAGGTAAGTGCAGTGCCTGACCACTTGGTAGGCACCTGGGAACACTTGTTTGCTGTTTGTATTTTTTTGTTCTTGTTGTTTTTTGAGGTAGAGTCTCGCTCTGCTGCCCAGGCTAGAGTGCGGTGGCGTGATCTCGGCTCACTGCAACCTCCGCCTCCTGGGTTCGAGTGATTCTCCTGCCTCAGCCTCCCAAGTAGCTGGGATTACAGGTGCCTGCCACCATGCTCGGCTAATTTTTTTATTTTTAGTAGCGACGGGGTTTCACTATGTTGACCAGGCTGGTCTCGAACTCTGGACCGCAGGTGATCTGCCTGCCCTGGTATTCGAAAGTGCTAGGATTACAGGCATGAGCCACTGCGCTGGAACCCAGCCATCCTTTTTGTTCTTTAAATGACCTCAGTGAAGTCTTTCTAGATACACCCCCAAGCAAAATTGATCATTTCTTCTTCTAGGTTCCTCGAGTAATTTTTCTTTTTTTTTTGGTTTTGAGACCGAGTCTTGCCCTGTTGCCCAGGCTGGAGTGCAGTGTGATCTCGGCTCACTGCAACCTCCACCTCCCTGATTCAAGCAATGGCCCTGCCTCAGCCTCCCTGATTCAAGCAATTGCCCTGCCTCAGCCTCCTGAGTAGCTGGGATTACAGGAGCCCACCACCATGCCCAGCTAATGTTTGTATTTTTAGTAGAGATGGGGTTTCACCATGTTGGCCAGGCTGGTCTTGAATCCCTGACCTCAGGTGATCCACCAGCCTCAGCCTCCTAAGGTGCTGGGATTACAGCATGAGCCACCACACCCGGTCCCTCCAGTAATTAAGTACAGTCTCAGTGAGATGGCAAGGTTGGAATCCTGGCTACACCATTTACTGGCTGTTTGACCTTCAATAAATCAAGCACTCTAAGCCTCTGTTTCATCTATAAAAGGGGAGTGATAACTCCTACCTCAGAGAATTGTTGTGAGGTTTGAGTGTGATAATGTGTCTCTAGTGCACTGCTTGACACTAAACATTGCAACATGTTAGGCCTATGTTCCTGGAGTTCCTTGAAGGAATGTCTTACTCATTCTAAATATCCTTGTAGACAGCCTGGCACAGGTGTGGCTGTCAAGTTGTAGAACTGAACTAGTTGCTTCACTATCAGTATCCACCTCTTCCAGACTTCCTGCTTTTCTTTCTTTTTCTTTTTTTTTTTTTTTTAGTTTGGGATATGACCTTTATTGAGCTTATCCACCAGAGTGGAAATAATGTCTGTACAAAACCAAATGTTTGTTACTATAACTTCTGCATCACAATTAAAATCCAAACAGTTTTTTAAAAACAGTCAACTCAATCAAAACCCACTACTTCAGAATCAATAGCTTCTTTGAAGCCACAGTAACACTTAAATATGGTTAAGACTCGAATGCAGAAATTTGGTTGGTTGGAAAGCTAATTAAACTTCCAACTTGCTCAAATAGAATTACAAAAAGGCAAAATTGTGTTTTTCACAGAGATACAGTCCACTGGAATCACCAACACTGGACAGCTGTTAAGAGTATTTAGAGTCCTGAGATAACAAGGAATCCAGGCATCCTTTAGACAGTCTTCTGTTGTCCTTTCTTCCCAATCAGAGATTTGTGGATGTGTGGAATGACACCACCACCAGCAATTGTAGCCTTGATAAGCGAATCCAATTCTTCATCTCCACGAATAGCAAGTTGCAAGTGACGAGGGGTAATACGCTTTACCTTTAAGTCTTTTGATGCATTTCCTGCCAGTTCAAGTACCTCTGCGGTGAGGTACTCCAGGATGGCTGCGCTGTACACAGCGGCAGTCGCGCCCACACGTCCATGACTGGTCGTCCTAGATTTCAGGTGTCGATGAATACGGCCCACTGGGAACTGCAAGCCGGCTCTCTGCGAGCGGGAAACCGCCTTTGTCTTGGCCTTTCCGGAGTCCTTTCCAGCCTTACCGCCAGCCATTTCGAATTCTGCTGAAGCTCAAGCAAGCAAGGCAGAGAAAAGGCTAATCGGACCCACGGTGAGATCCCACCACCTACTCCTTCGTCGCACCGCGATTCAAACTGCCTTTTTTTTTTTTTTTTGAGATGAAGTCTCACTCTGTTACCCAGTCTGGAGTGCAGTGGCTGTCTCAGCTCACTGCAACCTCTGCCTCCTGGGTTCAAGCAATTCTCCTGCCTCAGCCTCCCAAGTAGTTGGGACTACAGGCACGCACCACCATGCCTGGCTAATTTTTGTATTTTTAGTAGAGACGGGGTTTCACCATGTTAGCCAGGCTGGTCTCAACCTCCTGACCTCAGGTGATTCGCATGCCTTGGCCTCCCAAAGGGCTGGGATTACAGGCATGAGCCACAGCGCCCAGCTTGACTTCCTGCTTTTCAAGGAAACATTGCACAGGATTTGTTCTGGGTAGGGCAGGTAATTATCTAGTACCTTACTTCCCTCAAATTCATTCATCTCACAGATATTTCCTGAGCACATTCCACATTTGCCTTTCCTGCTTTAGTGAGTTTAGAAGTTAAACCGTCTCCTTCCTCTTTCCCTCTGTGTACAGTGAGTGAGCCTCTTCTGTTTTGGCCAGGTACTGAGCAACCTTTTTTTTTTTTTTGAGACAGAGTCTCGCTCTGTTGCCCAGGTTGGAGTGCAGTGGCGGGATCTCAGCTCACTGCAAGCTCTGCCTCCTGGGTTCACGCCATTCTCTTGCCTCAGCCTCCTGAGTAGCTGGGACTACAGACGTCTGCCACCACGTCTGGCTAATTTTTTGTATTTTTAGTAGAGATGGGGTTTCACCGTGTTAGCCAGGATGATCTTGATCTCCTGACCTCGTGATCTGCCCGCCTCGGCCTCCCAAAGTGCTGGGATTACAGGCATGACCCACCACACCCAGTGGCTTAATTTTTGTATTTTTAGTAGGGATGGGGTTTCACCATGTTGGTCAGGCTAGTCTTGAACTCCTGACCTCATGATCTGCCTACCTTGGTCTCCCAAGTGCTGGGATTACAGGTGTGAGCCACTGCGTCAGACCAATTTTTTTTTTTTTTTTTTTTTTTTTGAGACAGGGTCTCCATATGTTGCCCTGGCTGGGGTGCAGTGGCTTGATTTCGGCTCAGTGCAACCTCTACCTCTTGGGCTCAAGCAGTCTTCCCACTTCAGCCTCCAGAGTAACTGGGACTACAGGCGCACAAACACCACACCTGGCTAATTCCAGTTTTTTGTGTTTTTTTTTTTGAAACAGAGTCTTGTTCTGTTGCCCAGGCTGGAGTGCAGTGGCAGGATCTCAGCTCACTGCAAGCTCCGCCTCCCGGGTTTACGCCATTCTCCTGCCTCAGCCTCCTGAGTAGCTAGGACTACAAGCGTCTGCCACCACGCCTGGCTAATTTTTTGTATTTTTAGTAGAGACGGAGTTTCGCCGTGTTAGCCAGGATGGTCTCGATCTCCTGACCTCGTGATCTGCAGGCCTGACTCCCAAAGTGCTGGGATTACAGCCGTGAGCCACGGCGCCCAGACTAGCGTCTATATTTTTTGTACAGACAGGGTCTTGCTGTGTTGCGCAGATTGGTCTCAAACTCCTAAACTCAAAGGATCTCCTGCCTCTACTTTGCAAAGTGCGGGGATTACAGGCACAATGCACCGTGCCCGCCCCCTTTTTCTTCTTTTTATACTTTTTTTTTTTTTCCTGAGACGGAGTCTCACTCTGTCGCCGGTGCTGGAGTGCAGTGGCCGGATCTCAGCTCACTGCAAGCTCCGCCTCCCGGGTTTACGCCATTCTCCTGCCTCAGCCTCCCGAGTAGCTGGGACTACAGACGCC
>NW_022329731.1:0-2257 GCF_002776525.5 Piliocolobus tephrosceles | reverse complement strand
TTTTTTTTTTTATCTGAAGATAATTCCTGTTTCACCCTACACTTCAAAGCAATCCAAAATATCCCTTCTCAGGTGATGAAGAAATAGTGCTAGCAAACTTCTCCATGAAAATAAAGGTGTAAATCTGTGACATGAATTCACACACCACAAAGCAGTTTCTCAGAAGAATTCTCTCCAGTTTTTTCCTGAGGATATTTCTTTTTTCACCATAGGACTCAATACTTTCAGAATATCATATTGCAGGATCCACGAAACCAGAGTTAGCAAAAGGTTCTAGGAAAGATTTGTGTAACTTTTTGAGATGAATTTACACATCACAAAGCAGTTTCTCTGAAGGCTTGTCACCAGTATTTTTCTGAGGATATTTCCTATTTCACCAGAGCAGTCAATGCACTTGTAATGTCCCATTGCCGATTCCATGAAAACAGCAAACTGCTCTATGAAAATAAAGGGGTAACTCTGTGAGATGAATTCAAACATCACAAGGAAGTTTCTCAGAAACATTCTTTCTAGTTTTTATATGAGGATATTTCCTTTTTCAATATAGGCATGAATGCATTGCTGAATATCACATTGCAGATTCTGGGAAAACAGTGTTAGCAAACTATTCAATAAGAAGCATACTGTAACTCTGTGAGATGAATTCACAGATTCACAAATCAGTTTCTCTTAAAGCTTCTTTCTACTTTTAATTTAAGGATATTTCCTTTGTCACCATACACTTCAAGGAAATAAAAAATACACTTTCTCTGATTCCACAAGAAGTGCCGGAAACTGCGCCATGAAAGAGTGATGTAACTCTGTGAGAAGAATTCACACATCACAAAGCAGATTCTGGGCACCCGCCATCGCTGAGGCTTAAGTAGGTAAATAAAGCCGCTGGGAAGCTCGAACTGGGTGGAGCTCACAGCAGCTCAAGGAAACCTGCCTGTCTCTGTAGACTCCGCCTCCGGGGACAGGATTCAGCTAAAGGAGCAGAAGCCTGTGCAGACGCGAACGACTCTGTCTGACAGCTTTGAAGAGAGCAGTGGATCTCCCAACATGGAGGTTGAGATCTGAGAAGGGGCAGTCTGGCTGCTCAAGTGGGTCCCTGACCACTGAGTAGCCTAACTGGGAGACATCCCCACTAGGGGCAGTCTGACACCCCACACCTCACAGGGTGGAGTACACCCCTGAGAGGAAGCTTCCAAAGCAAGAATCAGACAGGTGTACTCGCTGTTCAGCAATATTCTATCTTCTGCAACCTCTGCTGCTGATGCCCAGGAAAAACAGGGTCTGGAGTGGACCTCAAGCAATCTCCAACAGACGTATAGCTGAGGGTCCTGACTGTCAGAAGGAAAACTATCAAACAGGAAGGACACCTATACCAAAACCCCATCAGTACGTCACCATCATCGAAGACCAGAGGCAGATAAAACCACAAAGATGGGGAAAAAGCAGGGCAGAAAAGCTGGAAATTCAAAAAATAAGAGCACATCTCCTCCTGCAAAGGAGCACAGCCCATCGCCAGCAACGGATCAAAGCTGGTCAGAGAATGATTTTGATGAGATGAGAGAAGAAGGCTTCAGTCCATCAAACCTCTCAGAGCTAAAGGAGGAATTACGTACCCAGCGCAAAGAAACTAAAAATCTTGAAAAAAGAGTGGAAGAATTGACAGCTAGACTAATTAATGCAGAGAAGGTCATAAACGAAATGACAGAGATGAAAACCATGACACGAGAAATACGTGACAAATGCACAAGCTTCAGTAACCGACTCGATCAACTGGAAGAAACAGTATCAGCGATTGAGGATCAAATGAATGAAATGAAGCGAGAAGAGAAACCAAAAGAAAAAAGAAGAAAAAGAAATGAACAAAGCCTGCAAGAAGTATGGGATTATGTCAAAAGACCAAATCTACGTCTGATTGGGGTGCCTGAAAGTGAGGGGGAAAATGGAACCAAATTGGAAAACACTCTACAGGATATCATCCAGGAGAACTTCCCCAACCTAGCAGGGCAGGCCAACATTCAAATTCAGGAAATACAGAGAATGCCACAAAGATACTCCTCCAGAAGAGCAACTCCAAGACACATAATTGCCAGATTCACCAAAGTTGAAATGAAGGAAAAAATCTTAAGGGCAGCCAGAGAGAAAGGTCGGGTTACCCACAAAGGGAAGCCCATCAGACTGACAGCAGATCTCTCGGCAGAAACTCTCCAAGCCAGAAGAGAGTGGGGGCCAATATTCAACGTTCTTAAAGAAAAGAATTTTAAAC
>NW_022329720.1:0-1180 GCF_002776525.5 Piliocolobus tephrosceles | reverse complement strand
CATTTGCTAATCCCTGGTCCCCATGACTGGGTCTGAATAGAATGAATGTTTGGAAAGCAGACTTCATTCTCTTTACATTTTCATGTGTTTGGGACTTTATATAGTGGACTATTGTGTTCATTTTGTGACACATAGAGAAGAGATATTCTAGGGATGGTTTTTTTTTTGGGAAACATAATAGTAGTCCTGTTTATGGCTCTCCTTGAAAATTGGTTCATCTGTGTTGGTGACCGGTATTTGCTACCCGAGCTTGTCTGGTGAGCAAAAGAAAAGCAAGTTTAAAAAATCTGCTATTAAAATCGAGATGATACATTTTCACATAATAATATGTGGAGTTAAGTAATGAACCATCTTTATTAATTAATTAATTTATTTTTGAGATGGAATATTTTCTCTATTCCTCGGGCTGGAATGCAATGGCGTGATCTCAGCTCACTGCAACCTCCACCTCCTGGGTTCAAGTGATTCTCCTGCCTCAGCCTCCTGAGTAGCTGGGATAACAGGTGCCCGCCACCATGTCTGGCTAATTTTTGTGTTTTTAGTAGAGACAAGCTGTCTCCATGTTGGCCAGGTTGGTCTCTAACTCTTGACTTCAAGTGATCCACCTGGCTTGGCCTCCCAAAGAGCTACGATTACAGACATGAGCCACGGCCTGACCTCAACCATTTTTATTCTTTCAGAAATGTGATTGATAACAGTAAAGCTGCACTCCTCACGTGCCTGAAATACCTCTCATTGTCTTCTTCAGTTGACAAGGGCTCTGGAACAGCCACATAAAGGTGAGGGCAATATTTTTTTTCATTGATTGATTGGTTGATTGATTTTTTTCTCTTAGAGGGGTTAGCATCCATGTATCTGAAATTGAAATTCAAGAGGAGAGACAGACACCTGTACTAGTTTTCTCTTGCTGCCAATTATCACATTACCACAAACCAGTGGTTTGAAAGCACAGAAGTCTGGAATGAAGTGGCTGGGTTCTCTGATCAGAGTCATGTGAGGCTAAAATCCAGGAATGGGCTGGCTGTGTTTTTTTCTAGAGCTCAAGCTATTTTTTGAAGTTCAATACAGATATTGAAAGAGTTCCTATTCTTGTTTGTGGGGGACTGAGGGCCCTTTGTCTTTGCTGACTGTCGACCAGGAGACACTCTGACTCCAGAGGCCACCTGCTTTCCTCCTTACC
>NW_022329709.1:0-1512 GCF_002776525.5 Piliocolobus tephrosceles | reverse complement strand
AACTCACAGAGTTACACGTTTCTCTTCAGTCATCAATTTGCTAACACCGTTTTCTGGTAATCTGCAATGTGATATTTCTCAGCGCAATGAAGCTTTTGGTGACAAAGGAAATCTCCTCAGATGAAAACTAGAAAGAAGCTTCCCTAGAAACCTCTTGTTGATGTGGGAATTCATCTCACAGAATTACACTTATATTTCATGGATCAGGCCAATAACACTGTCTTTGAACAAATTACGAAAGGGTACTTTGGATCGCTTGGAGGCCTGGGATGATAAAGGAAATATCGTCAGTTAGAAAAGAGAGAGAAGCTTCATGAGAAATTTTTTTGTGCTCTGTGTATTAATCTCACATAGTTACAACTTATTTCTCAGGAAGCATTTTGCTAACAGTCTTTTCGTGGAATCTGTAAAGTGATAACGGGGAGCTAATTTGGGTGTGTGACTTCACAACACAGAGTTCCACGCTTCCCTTCTGGGAACAGCTTCCTAACACTGTTGCCGTGGATTCTGCAATGTGATATTTGGGAGCTCATTGAGGACTATGGTGAGAAAGGATATATCCTCAGACAGAAACTGGAAAGAAGCCTTTTGAGAAACTGTATTGCGATGTGTGAATGAAACTCACAGAGTTACACGTTTCTCTTCAGTCATCAGTTTGCTAACACAGTTTTCTGGAAATCTGCAATTCGATATTTCTCAGTGCAATAAAGCTTATGGTGACAAAGGAAATCTCCTCAGAGGAAAACTAGAAAGAAGCTTCCTTAGAAACTTCTTGTTGATGTGTGAATTCATCTCAAAGAGTTACACTTATATTTCATGTAGCAGGCCATTAACACTGTCCTTGAAAAAAATAAGAGAGGTTAGTTTGGATCGCACGGAGTCCTGATCTGGTAAAGGAAATATCATCAGTGAAAAACGAGAGAGAAGCTTTCTGAGAAATTTCTTTGTGATCTATGAATTCACCTCAGAGAGTTACAACTTATTATTCAGGAAGCAGTTTACTAACACTCTTTTCGTGGAATCTGTAAAGTGGTATTTGGGAGCCAATTCGGGCCCACTGTGAAAAAGGAAGTATCCTCACATAATAACTGGAGAATAGCTTCCTGAGATATTGCTTTCTGATGTGTGACTTCACCACACAGAGTTCCACCCTTCATTCTTGGAACAGTTTGCTAACACTGTACCGTGTATACTGCAATGTGATATTTGGGAGCTCATTGAGGGCTATGGTGAGAAGGAATATATCCTCAGGGAGAAACTGGAAAGAAGCCTTCTGAGAAACTGCATTGCGATGTGTGAATGCAACTCACAGAGTTACACGTTTCTCTTCAGTCATGAGTTTCCTAACACAGTTACCTGGAAATCTGCAATGTGATATTTCTCAGCGCAATGAAGCTTATGGTGACAAAGGAAATCTCCCCAGATGAAAACTAGAAAGAAGGTTCTTTAGAAACTTCTTGCTGATGTGTGAATTCATCTCACAGAGTTACACTTATAATTCATGGAGCAGGC
>NW_022329702.1:0-4694 GCF_002776525.5 Piliocolobus tephrosceles | reverse complement strand
AGCCCGGAGCAGCAAGAGGATGGGGTGATTAATTTTGCCTTGAGGGTAGAAGGAGGGGCCTTGAGGACAGTGGGTGCTCTTAATGGACTATCCCAACAACCAGTCACATAGGGATGAGGACACAGAGGCAGCCCCCAGAGCAGAGGTGCACGGAAGCAGTAGCAGTGGCTTGGCCCGAAGACTAAAGGAGTTGCAGGGCCAGTCTTGAAGCTGGGACTACGCCTCTCCAGCAGAGGAGTGTGGGGACAGAATGCGTAGGCTACAAGGTTCCCTCTGGGGCAGAGTAGGGGGTGGCTGGGCAGTAGGAAGCCAAGGCAGGTTGTTGCAACAGTTAAGAAGAAAGGTGATGAGGCCAGAGGTGGTGGCCAGAGAGATAAGGAAATTCCTCCTCACCAGGATGGCACATGCCTGTGCCACCCAGCTACTCGGGAGGCTGAGGCAAGAATCGCTTGAACCTGGGAGGCAGAGGTTGCGGTGAGCTGAGATCATGCCATTGCACTTCAGCCTGGGCAACAAGGGTGAAACTCCATCTCAAAAAAAAAAAGTTGCCAGGTACAGTGGCTCACGCCTGTAATCCTAGCACTTTGGGAGGCCAAGTGGGGCGGATCATGAGGTCAGGAGATCGAGATCATCCTGGCTAACACGGTGAAACCCCATCTCCACTAAAAATACAAAAAATTAGCCAAGTGTGGTGGTGGGCACCTGTAGTCCCAGCTACTCGGGAGGCTAAGGCAGGAGAATGGCGTGAATCCAGGAGGCGGAGCTTGCAGCGAGCCGAGATCACGCCACTGCATTCCAACCTGGGTGACAGAGCAAGACTCTGTCTCAAAAAAAGAAAAGAAAAGAAAAAGTTCTTCTGGTCAGGCATGGTGGCTCAGGCCTGTAATCCCAGCACATTGGGAAGCCAAGGCAGGCAAATCATGACCTCAAGTGATTTGCCCACCTCGTCCTCCCAGTGTACTAGGATTACAGGCGTGAACCACCAAAGTGCCCCGCCAGAAGTTCTTCCTAGAAGTTCTATGCTGTCCGAACAAGAATTGGGGCCGGGCACTGTGGCTCATGCCTGTAATCCCAGCACTTTGGGAGGCCAAGGCAGGCAGATCACAAGGTCAGGAGATCGAGACCATCCTGGCCAACATGGTGAAACCCCGGCTCTACTAAAAATACAAAAATTAGCTGGAAGTGGTGGCGTATGCCTGTAATCCTAGCTACTCGGGAGGCTGAGGCAGGAGAATCACTTGAACCAGGGAGTCAGAGGTTGCAGTGAGCCAGGATTGTGCCACTGCACTCCAGCCTGGCGACAGAGAGAAACTCTGTCTCAAAAACAAAAAAACAAAAAAAAAAAAAAACAAAAAAAAGAATTGGTAAGGACACTACAGAACACAAGGGGTTGCAAATTTGTGCCGTGGGCCAAATTTGTTCCACAAGTGACAAGCTTTTTTTAAATTGAGGTGTGCATACCATAAAATTAGCCGTTTTAAAGTAAACAATTCAATGACATTTGTATATTCATAATGTTGTGCAACCACCACCTCTATCAAGCTCCAAAACATTTTCCTCATCCCAGAAGGAAATCCTATGCTCCTTAGGCAATCACTCTGCCTTTCTCTCTCCCCACAGCCTCTGGTTCTAACCTGCTTTCTGTTTGTGTGGATTTACTTACTTATTATAAATGGCATCATTAACACATACGGGCTTTGTGTCTGGCTTCTTTCACTTGCCATAATGTTTTGGAGGTTCATCCATGTTGTAACAGGTATCATCAGTACATCAGTATTTCATTCCTCTTTTTCTTTTCTTTTCTTTTTTTTCTTTTTTGAGACAGATCTTACTCCATCAACCAGGCTGGAGTGTAGTGGCGCAATCTCCATTCATTGCAACTCTGCCTCCTGGGTTTAAGCAATTCCCCTGCCTCAGCCTCCCGAGTAGCTGGGATTACAGGCTTGCTCCACCATGCCTGGCTAATGTTTGGTGTTTTTAGTTGAGACAGAATTTCGACATGTTGGCCAGGCTGGTCTCAAACTCCTGACCTCAAGTGAGCCGCCTGCCTTGGACTCCCAAAATGCTAGGATTGCAGGGGTGAACCACCACATCACATAGGGCCTTTTTTTTTTTCTTTTTCTTTTTTTTTTTTTTTTTAAGATAGAGATGGGGTTTTGCGAGTTGCCCAGGCTGTTCCTGAACTCCTGGTCTCCAAAAGTGCTGGGAGATTTCAGACGTGAGTCATCACGTGGCCTCATTTCTTTTTTATGGCTGAATAATAGTCCACTGAATCTACCATAGTTTGCTTACACTCTCATCAGTTGTTAGTTTGGGCCGTTTCCACCTTTTGGCTCTTTGACTATTGTGACTAGTACTTCTAAGAACATTACTTGTTTGAGGAATATAATTGCTGGGTCATATGGTAACTCTATGCTTAACTTTTGAATTAGAAACGGTGTTTTAATTTCTCGAATATGAATTCTTTACGTGTCTGTATCTGTTTCCATGTCTTCCTACTGTCTTACAGTAGGAAGCTCACGACTCATTTGCGTAATTTTTCTGGCCCCTGAAGGCACCTGATTTTGCTGCCCCTAGAACACTTTGGAGGCAAAAAGAAAATAACTTTGTGCCCAATTCAGCCAGAGTCGTGGGGTAAAATCTTTTCACTTCTCAAAGTACTACCGTGGTTCAGCTACTGTGGTTCAGCCCCAAAGAGGGGAAATCATATTTTCCGGAGAGGAGGCGGCTACAATTAGGGAGGTGAGGGACCTCACGCGCCTCTCCCTTAGAGGAGGCGGGCGAGGCAAACGGCGGGGGAGGAGGAGCCGGCTGGCTGTGCGCCCTCTGGGGCGTGGGCCGTGCTTGGGGCTGCCCACCCCTCGGGTCCGAGCTGGGGCGCTCAGGGAGGCAGCGACGCGAGGTGCAGCCGGCCCAGCTTCCCCCGGCCACCGCCATGCGGCGCCTTGGCGGGTCGGGGCCGGGGGCGCGGTCGGGGCCGGGCGGGACCCAGGTTCGCTCGCTGGTAGGCGGCCCCGCCCCCTACATCCGGGGGCCGGGGCCGGGCTGTGGGCTCGCCGCGCGCAGGTGAGTCAGGCCGGGTTTTCCCTCCGCCTTTGGGGCAGGCGATCGAGCGCCGCGGAGCGCGTCCGTCCCTCGCCAATCCGGCTCCGGCGCCGGCGTCCGCCCGCGTTTTCCCGGCGCCTGCCGCTCCGCGGTTCCGACCCGGCTCGCAGTCCCGGCCCGAGCCGGCGCCTTGCAGGAGGGTTCAAATCCGAGCAGGGGAGCTGCGACGCGCGAGGGCTGCAGAGCCGCGGGCCGGCGAGCGCGTCGCCAGCATGGTAAGTGGGGCGCGCGAGGGGCTGGGGACCCGGGCGGGACTCGGGGGGTGGAGAGGGGTTGGGGCGGGTCGCCAAGGTACGGTTTTCTGGCGTCCTTGGCAAAGCTGCTGCCCCGCTGGCCGAGGCTCCCGTTTGAGAGATGGGCGGGGGTGGCAAGGTGCGGCGCGCGCCCAGGTGTCCCCTGCTCCCCGTCACCGAGGCGCCGGATCGGGGACCGACCCTGAGGCTCCGCTGGAGGGGCAGGCGATAGGCTACCTTGCTCTCCCCAACCCCTGCAAACGCGCTTTCCTGGGAGCAGCGCGCGGGACCCCTGCGCCACGGCTGGGTGGGGCAGGCGTCCTTGGCGCCGGAGTCTGACCTCGGCCTCCGCCCCCCTGCCCAGCAGCTCCCGGCAGGCCCCAGGGAGGGGCCAGGAGGAGACGCGCCTCCCACCCCGCCCCCCAGGTAGCTCGGGGACCTCACGCAGCTCTGGGGAGCCCTCGCCTTCACCCCTGCTTTCCTGAGACAAATTCCATGGGGATGCCAACCTCGTGTGCCCCTCTGACTTCCTCATGAGATCTCTCGCCTCCTCCCACACCTCCTATAAAGGAGGTATTCCCGGTCCACCGGGCTGCAGCTGCGGGTCTGCGGGTAGGGGACATTCCTAGGTCTTGACCGCCAGAGCACCCGATCCAGTCCTGGCCACAGCCTTTGGCTAAAGTGAGGGCTGGCCTGGGGCCGAGCCGAAATCAGGGCCCTGGCTGTATCCAGAAAGAGAACTGAGATCTGTTGTCTCCTACTGGGCCACCCCCTGACCCCAACTACATAGGAACAGATTGGGCCTGGCTGTCCTCGGGAGGGAGCGGACGCAGGAGGCCATCCTGGGTGCGGTGATCAGCCTCCTCCCAGGGCCCTCCCAGGCAGGGCTTCTCTACCGGCTGGCAGCGTGTGGGTGTGCATGTGCGAGACTGTCAATGAATGCGGCCAGCCTGCTTCTGCCACCGCCTCTAGAGCTAGAGCTAGCACAGGGACTCGGAGTCCCCATGAGGCAGGTTTCCTCTATTTCTTCCTGACCTGGGGGGCAGCAGGAGGGATTCCAGGCCCGGTGGACCGTAATCCAGAGCAGCCTGGTTGCAGGTGTCCTTGGGAGAAACTGGCGTGAAGGCTGGGGCAGACATACATGCGATACATACAGAGCAGTGTGTGCCCATGGAGGAGACCCCTGGTTTAGGATAAAAACTGCTAAGGTAGAGAGGACCTTGTCCAGGGAGTTGAGATTGCTTCTCACTGTGGGATCTTGGACAACTCACCTCACCTTCCTAGGCCTCAGTTTACCGATCTGTAAAATGGAGTGAGGGTAATTACTGTCCTGTTTGCCCCCACCAGGCTATGGTG
>NW_022329701.1:0-4690 GCF_002776525.5 Piliocolobus tephrosceles | reverse complement strand
AGCCCGGAGCAGCAAGAGGATGGGGTGATTAATTTTGCCTTGAGGGTAGAAGGAGGGGCCTTGAGGACAGTGGGTGCTCTTAATGGACTATCCCAACAACCAGTCACATAGGGATGAGGACACAGAGGCAGCCCCCAGAGCAGAGGTGCACGGAAGCAGTAGCAGTGGCTTGGCCCGAAGACTAAAGGAGTTGCAGGGCCAGTCTTGAAGCTGGGACTACGCCTCTCCAGCAGAGGAGTGTGGGGACAGAATGCGTAGGCTACAAGGTTCCCTCTGGGGCAGAGTAGGGGGTGGCTGGGCAGTAGGAAGCCAAGGCAGGTTGTTGCAACAGTTAAGAAGAAAGGTGATGAGGCCAGAGGTGGTGGCCAGAGAGATAAGGAAATTCCTCCTCACCAGGATGGCACATGCCTGTGCCACCCAGCTACTCGGGAGGCTGAGGCAAGAATCGCTTGAACCTGGGAGGCAGAGGTTGCGGTGAGCTGAGATCATGCCATTGCACTTCAGCCTGGGCAACAAGGGTGAAACTCCATCTCAAAAAAAAAAGTTGCCAGGTACAGTGGCTCACGCCTGTAATCCTAGCACTTTGGGAGGCCAAGTGGGGCGGATCATGAGGTCAGGAGATCGAGATCATCCTGGCTAACACGGTGAAACCCCATCTCCACTAAAAATACAAAAAATTAGCCAAGTGTGGTGGTGGGCACCTGTAGTCCCAGCTACTCGGGAGGCTAAGGCAGGAGAATGGCGTGAATCCAGGAGGCGGAGCTTGCAGCGAGCCGAGATCACGCCACTGCATTCCAACCTGGGTGACAGAGCAAGACTCTGTCTCAAAAAAAGAAAAGAAAAGAAAAAGTTCTTCTGGTCAGGCATGGTGGCTCAGGCCTGTAATCCCAGCACATTGGGAAGCCAAGGCAGGCAAATCATGACCTCAAGTGATTTGCCCACCTCGTCCTCCCAGTGTACTAGGATTACAGGCGTGAACCACCAAAGTGCCCCGCCAGAAGTTCTTCCTAGAAGTTCTATGCTGTCCGAACAAGAATTGGGGCCGGGCACTGTGGCTCATGCCTGTAATCCCAGCACTTTGGGAGGCCAAGGCAGGCAGATCACAAGGTCAGGAGATCGAGACCATCCTGGCCAACATGGTGAAACCCCGGCTCTACTAAAAATACAAAAATTAGCTGGAAGTGGTGGCGTATGCCTGTAATCCTAGCTACTCGGGAGGCTGAGGCAGGAGAATCACTTGAACCAGGGAGTCAGAGGTTGCAGTGAGCCAGGATTGTGCCACTGCACTCCAGCCTGGCGACAGAGAGAAACTCTGTCTCAAAAACAAAAAAACAAAAAAAAAAAAAAACAAAAAAAAGAATTGGTAAGGACACTACAGAACACAAGGGGTTGCAAATTTGTGCCGTGGGCCAAATTTGTTCCACAAGTGACAAGCTTTTTTTAAATTGAGGTGTGCATACCATAAAATTAGCCGTTTTAAAGTAAACAATTCAATGACATTTGTATATTCATAATGTTGTGCAACCACCACCTCTATCAAGCTCCAAAACATTTTCCTCATCCCAGAAGGAAATCCTATGCTCCTTAGGCAATCACTCTGCCTTTCTCTCTCCCCACAGCCTCTGGTTCTAACCTGCTTTCTGTTTGTGTGGATTTACTTACTTATTATAAATGGCATCATTAACACATACGGGCTTTGTGTCTGGCTTCTTTCACTTGCCATAATGTTTTGGAGGTTCATCCATGTTGTAACAGGTATCATCAGTACATCAGTATTTCATTCCTCTTTTTCTTTTCTTTTCTTTTTTTTCTTTTTTGAGACAGATCTTACTCCATCAACCAGGCTGGAGTGTAGTGGCGCAATCTCCATTCATTGCAACTCTGCCTCCTGGGTTTAAGCAATTCCCCTGCCTCAGCCTCCCGAGTAGCTGGGATTACAGGCTTGCTCCACCATGCCTGGCTAATGTTTGGTGTTTTTAGTTGAGACAGAATTTCGACATGTTGGCCAGGCTGGTCTCAAACTCCTGACCTCAAGTGAGCCGCCTGCCTTGGACTCCCAAAATGCTAGGATTGCAGGGGTGAACCACCACATCACATAGGGCCTTTTTTTTTTCTTTTTCTTTTTTTTTTTTTTTAAGATAGAGATGGGGTTTTGCGAGTTGCCCAGGCTGTTCCTGAACTCCTGGTCTCCAAAAGTGCTGGGAGATTTCAGACGTGAGTCATCACGTGGCCTCATTTCTTTTTTATGGCTGAATAATAGTCCACTGAATCTACCATAGTTTGCTTACACTCTCATCAGTTGTTAGTTTGGGCCGTTTCCACCTTTTGGCTCTTTGACTATTGTGACTAGTACTTCTAAGAACATTACTTGTTTGAGGAATATAATTGCTGGGTCATATGGTAACTCTATGCTTAACTTTTGAATTAGAAACGGTGTTTTAATTTCTCGAATATGAATTCTTTACGTGTCTGTGTCTGTTTCCATGTCTTCCTACTGTCTTACAGTAGGAAGCTCACGACTCATTTGCGTAATTTTTCTGGCCCCTGAAGGCACCTGATTTTGCTGCCCCTAGAACACTTTGGAGGCAAAAAGAAAATAACTTTGTGCCCAATTCAGCCAGAGTCGTGGGGTAAAATCTTTTCACTTCTCAAAGTACTACCGTGGTTCAGCTACTGTGGTTCAGCCCCAAAGAGGGGAAATCATATTTTCCGGAGAGGAGGCGGCTACAATTAGGGAGGTGAGGGACCTCACGCGCCTCTCCCTTAGAGGAGGCGGGCGAGGCAAACGGCGGGGGAGGAGGAGCCGGCTGGCTGTGCGCCCTCTGGGGCGTGGGCCGTGCTTGGGGCTGCCCACCCCTCGGGTCCGAGCTGGGGCGCTCAGGGAGGCAGCGACGCGAGGTGCAGCCGGCCCAGCTTCCCCCGGCCACCGCCATGCGGCGCCTTGGCGGGTCGGGGCCGGGGGCGCGGTCGGGGCCGGGCGGGACCCAGGTTCGCTCGCTGGTAGGCGGCCCCGCCCCCTACATCCGGGGGCCGGGGCCGGGCTGTGGGCTCGCCGCGCGCAGGTGAGTCAGGCCGGGTTTTCCCTCCGCCTTTGGGGCAGGCGATCGAGCGCCGCGGAGCGCGTCCGTCCCTCGCCAATCCGGCTCCGGCGCCGGCGTCCGCCCGCGTTTTCCCGGCGCCTGCCGCTCCGCGGTTCCGACCCGGCTCGCAGTCCCGGCCCGAGCCGGCGCCTTGCAGGAGGGTTCAAATCCGAGCAGGGGAGCTGCGACGCGCGAGGGCTGCAGAGCCGCGGGCCGGCGAGCGCGTCGCCAGCATGGTAAGTGGGGCGCGCGAGGGGCTGGGGACCCGGGCGGGACTCGGGGGGTGGAGAGGGGTTGGGGCGGGTCGCCAAGGTACGGTTTTCTGGCGTCCTTGGCAAAGCTGCTGCCCCGCTGGCCGAGGCTCCCGTTTGAGAGATGGGCGGGGGTGGCAAGGTGCGGCGCGCGCCCAGGTGTCCCCTGCTCCCCGTCACCGAGGCGCCGGATCGGGGACCGACCCTGAGGCTCCGCTGGAGGGGCAGGCGATAGGCTACCTTGCTCTCCCCAACCCCTGCAAACGCGCTTTCCTGGGAGCAGCGCGCGGGACCCCTGCGCCACGGCTGGGTGGGGCAGGCGTCCTTGGCGCCGGAGTCTGACCTCGGCCTCCGCCCCCCTGCCCAGCAGCTCCCGGCAGGCCCCAGGGAGGGGCCAGGAGGAGACGCGCCTCCCACCCCGCCCCCCAGGTAGCTCGGGGACCTCACGCAGCTCTGGGGAGCCCTCGCCTTCACCCCTGCTTTCCTGAGACAAATTCCATGGGGATGCCAACCTCGTGTGCCCCTCTGACTTCCTCATGAGATCTCTCGCCTCCTCCCACACCTCCTATAAAGGAGGTATTCCCGGTCCACCGGGCTGCAGCTGCGGGTCTGCGGGTAGGGGACATTCCTAGGTCTTGACCGCCAGAGCACCCGATCCAGTCCTGGCCACAGCCTTTGGCTAAAGTGAGGGCTGGCCTGGGGCCGAGCCGAAATCAGGGCCCTGGCTGTATCCAGAAAGAGAACTGAGATCTGTTGTCTCCTACTGGGCCACCCCCTGACCCCAACTACATAGGAACAGATTGGGCCTGGCTGTCCTCGGGAGGGAGCGGACGCAGGAGGCCATCCTGGGTGCGGTGATCAGCCTCCTCCCAGGGCCCTCCCAGGCAGGGCTTCTCTACCGGCTGGCAGCGTGTGGGTGTGCATGTGCGAGACTGTCAATGAATGCGGCCAGCCTGCTTCTGCCACCGCCTCTAGAGCTAGAGCTAGCACAGGGACTCGGAGTCCCCATGAGGCAGGTTTCCTCTATTTCTTCCTGACCTGGGGGGCAGCAGGAGGGATTCCAGGCCCGGTGGACCGTAATCCAGAGCAGCCTGGTTGCAGGTGTCCTTGGGAGAAACTGGCGTGAAGGCTGGGGCAGACATACATGCGATACATACAGAGCAGTGTGTGCCCATGGAGGAGACCCCTGGTTTAGGATAAAAACTGCTAAGGTAGAGAGGACCTTGTCCAGGGAGTTGAGATTGCTTCTCACTGTGGGATCTTGGACAACTCACCTCACCTTCCTAGGCCTCAGTTTACCGATCTGTAAAAGGGAGTGAGGGTAATTACTGTCCTGTTTGCCCCCACCAGGCTATGGTG
>NW_022329700.1:0-4694 GCF_002776525.5 Piliocolobus tephrosceles | reverse complement strand
CACCATAGCCTGGTGGGGGCAAACAGGACAGTAATTACCCTCACTCCATTTTACAGATCGGTAAACTGAGGCCTAGGAAGGTGAGGTGAGTTGTCCAAGATCCCACAGTGAGAAGCAATCTCAACTCCCTGGACAAGGTCCTCTCTACCTTAGCAGTTTTTATCCTAAACCAGGGGTCTCCTCCATGGGCACACACTGCTCTGTATGTATCGCATGTATGTCTGCCCCAGCCTTCACGCCAGTTTCTCCCAAGGACACCTGCAACCAGGCTGCTCTGGATTACGGTCCACCGGGCCTGGAATCCCTCCTGCTGCCCCCCAGGTCAGGAAGAAATAGAGGAAACCTGCCTCATGGGGACTCCGAGTCCCTGTGCTAGCTCTAGCTCTAGAGGCGGTGGCAGAAGCAGGCTGGCCGCATTCATTGACAGTCTCGCACATGCACACCCACACGCTGCCAGCCGGTAGAGAAGCCCTGCCTGGGAGGGCCCTGGGAGGAGGCTGATCACCGCACCCAGGATGGCCTCCTGCGTCCGCTCCCTCCCGAGGACAGCCAGGCCCAATCTGTTCCTATGTAGTTGGGGTCAGGGGGTGGCCCAGTAGGAGACAACAGATCTCAGTTCTCTTTCTGGATACAGCCAGGGCCCTGATTTCGGCTCGGCCCCAGGCCAGCCCTCACTTTAGCCAAAGGCTGTGGCCAGGACTGGATCGGGTGCTCTGGCGGTCAAGACCTAGGAATGTCCCCTACCCGCAGACCCGCAGCTGCAGCCCGGTGGACCGGGAATACCTCCTTTATAGGAGGTGTGGGAGGAGGCGAGAGATCTCATGAGGAAGTCAGAGGGGCACACGAGGTTGGCATCCCCATGGAATTTGTCTCAGGAAAGCAGGGGTGAAGGCGAGGGCTCCCCAGAGCTGCGTGAGGTCCCCGAGCTACCTGGGGGGCGGGGTGGGAGGCGCGTCTCCTCCTGGCCCCTCCCTGGGGCCTGCCGGGAGCTGCTGGGCAGGGGGGCGGAGGCCGAGGTCAGACTCCGGCGCCAAGGACGCCTGCCCCACCCAGCCGTGGCGCAGGGGTCCCGCGCGCTGCTCCCAGGAAAGCGCGTTTGCAGGGGTTGGGGAGAGCAAGGTAGCCTATCGCCTGCCCCTCCAGCGGAGCCTCAGGGTCGGTCCCCGATCCGGCGCCTCGGTGACGGGGAGCAGGGGACACCTGGGCGCGCGCCGCACCTTGCCACCCCCGCCCATCTCTCAAACGGGAGCCTCGGCCAGCGGGGCAGCAGCTTTGCCAAGGACGCCAGAAAACCGTACCTTGGCGACCCGCCCCAACCCCTCTCCACCCCCCGAGTCCCGCCCGGGTCCCCAGCCCCTCGCGCGCCCCACTTACCATGCTGGCGACGCGCTCGCCGGCCCGCGGCTCTGCAGCCCTCGCGCGTCGCAGCTCCCCTGCTCGGATTTGAACCCTCCTGCAAGGCGCCGGCTCGGGCCGGGACTGCGAGCCGGGTCGGAACCGCGGAGCGGCAGGCGCCGGGAAAACGCGGGCGGACGCCGGCGCCGGAGCCGGATTGGCGAGGGACGGACGCGCTCCGCGGCGCTCGATCGCCTGCCCCAAAGGCGGAGGGAAAACCCGGCCTGACTCACCTGCGCGCGGCGAGCCCACAGCCCGGCCCCGGCCCCCGGATGTAGGGGGCGGGGCCGCCTACCAGCGAGCGAACCTGGGTCCCGCCCGGCCCCGACCGCGCCCCCGGCCCCGACCCGCCAAGGCGCCGCATGGCGGTGGCCGGGGGAAGCTGGGCCGGCTGCACCTCGCGTCGCTGCCTCCCTGAGCGCCCCAGCTCGGACCCGAGGGGTGGGCAGCCCCAAGCACGGCCCACGCCCCAGAGGGCGCACAGCCAGCCGGCTCCTCCTCCCCCGCCGTTTGCCTCGCCCGCCTCCTCTAAGGGAGAGGCGCGTGAGGTCCCTCACCTCCCTAATTGTAGCCGCCTCCTCTCCGGAAAATATGATTTCCCCTCTTTGGGGCTGAACCACAGTAGCTGAACCACGGTAGTACTTTGAGAAGTGAAAAGATTTTACCCCACGACTCTGGCTGAATTGGGCACAAAGTTATTTTCTTTTTGCCTCCAAAGTGTTCTAGGGGCAGCAAAATCAGGTGCCTTCAGGGGCCAGAAAAATTACGCAAATGAGTCGTGAGCTTCCTACTGTAAGACAGTAGGAAGACATGGAAACAGATACAGACACGTAAAGAATTCATATTCGAGAAATTAAAACACCGTTTCTAATTCAAAAGTTAAGCATAGAGTTACCATATGACCCAGCAATTATATTCCTCAAACAAGTAATGTTCTTAGAAGTACTAGTCACAATAGTCAAAGAGCCAAAAGGTGGAAACGGCCCAAACTAACAACTGATGAGAGTGTAAGCAAACTATGGTAGATTCAGTGGACTATTATTCAGCCATAAAAAAGAAATGAGGCCACGTGATGACTCACGTCTGAAATCTCCCAGCACTTTTGGAGACCAGGAGTTCAGGAACAGCCTGGGCAACTCGCAAAACCCCATCTCTATCTTAAAAAAAAAAAAAAAAAGAAAAAGAAAAAAAAAAAGGCCCTATGTGATGTGGTGGTTCACCCCTGCAATCCTAGCATTTTGGGAGTCCAAGGCAGGCGGCTCACTTGAGGTCAGGAGTTTGAGACCAGCCTGGCCAACATGTCGAAATTCTGTCTCAACTAAAAACACCAAACATTAGCCAGGCATGGTGGAGCAAGCCTGTAATCCCAGCTACTCGGGAGGCTGAGGCAGGGGAATTGCTTAAACCCAGGAGGCAGAGTTGCAATGAATGGAGATTGCGCCACTACACTCCAGCCTGGTTGATGGAGTAAGATCTGTCTCAAAAAAGAAAAAAAAGAAAAGAAAAGAAAAAGAGGAATGAAATACTGATGTACTGATGATACCTGTTACAACATGGATGAACCTCCAAAACATTATGGCAAGTGAAAGAAGCCAGACACAAAGCCCGTATGTGTTAATGATGCCATTTATAATAAGTAAGTAAATCCACACAAACAGAAAGCAGGTTAGAACCAGAGGCTGTGGGGAGAGAGAAAGGCAGAGTGATTGCCTAAGGAGCATAGGATTTCCTTCTGGGATGAGGAAAATGTTTTGGAGCTTGATAGAGGTGGTGGTTGCACAACATTATGAATATACAAATGTCATTGAATTGTTTACTTTAAAACGGCTAATTTTATGGTATGCACACCTCAATTTAAAAAAAGCTTGTCACTTGTGGAACAAATTTGGCCCACGGCACAAATTTGCAACCCCTTGTGTTCTGTAGTGTCCTTACCAATTCTTTTTTTTGTTTTTTTTTTTTTTTGTTTTTTTGTTTTTGAGACAGAGTTTCTCTCTGTCGCCAGGCTGGAGTGCAGTGGCACAATCCTGGCTCACTGCAACCTCTGACTCCCTGGTTCAAGTGATTCTCCTGCCTCAGCCTCCCGAGTAGCTAGGATTACAGGCATACGCCACCACTTCCAGCTAATTTTTGTATTTTTAGTAGAGCCGGGGTTTCACCATGTTGGCCAGGATGGTCTCGATCTCCTGACCTTGTGATCTGCCTGCCTTGGCCTCCCAAAGTGCTGGGATTACAGGCATGAGCCACAGTGCCCGGCCCCAATTCTTGTTCGGACAGCATAGAACTTCTAGGAAGAACTTCTGGCGGGGCACTTTGGTGGTTCACGCCTGTAATCCTAGTACACTGGGAGGACGAGGTGGGCAAATCACTTGAGGTCATGATTTGCCTGCCTTGGCTTCCCAATGTGCTGGGATTACAGGCCTGAGCCACCATGCCTGACCAGAAGAACTTTTTCTTTTCTTTTCTTTTTTTGAGACAGAGTCTTGCTCTGTCACCCAGGTTGGAATGCAGTGGCGTGATCTCGGCTCGCTGCAAGCTCCGCCTCCTGGATTCACGCCATTCTCCTGCCTTAGCCTCCCGAGTAGCTGGGACTACAGGTGCCCACCACCACACTTGGCTAATTTTTTGTATTTTTAGTGGAGATGGGGTTTCACCGTGTTAGCCAGGATGATCTCGATCTCCTGACCTCATGATCCGCCCCACTTGGCCTCCCAAAGTGCTAGGATTACAGGCGTGAGCCACTGTACCTGGCAACTTTTTTTTTTTGAGATGGAGTTTCACCCTTGTTGCCCAGGCTGAAGTGCAATGGCATGATCTCAGCTCACCGCAACCTCTGCCTCCCAGGTTCAAGCGATTCTTGCCTCAGCCTCCCGAGTAGCTGGGTGGCACAGGCATGTGCCATCCTGGTGAGGAGGAATTTCCTTATCTCTCTGGCCACCACCTCTGGCCTCATCACCTTTCTTCTTAACTGTTGCAACAACCTGCCTTGGCTTCCTACTGCCCAGCCACCCCCTACTCTGCCCCAGAGGGAACCTTGTAGCCTACGCATTCTGTCCCCACACTCCTCTGCTGGAGAGGCGTAGTCCCAGCTTCAAGACTGGCCCTGCAACTCCTTTAGTCTTCGGGCCAAGCCACTGCTACTGCTTCCGTGCACCTCTGCTCTGGGGGCTGCCTCTGTGTCCTCATCCCTATGTGACTGGTTGTTGGGATAGTCCATTAAGAGCACCCACTGTCCTCAAGGCCCCTCCTTCTACCCTCAAGGCAAAATTAATCACCCCATCCTCTTGCTGCTCCGGGCT
>NW_022329699.1:0-4690 GCF_002776525.5 Piliocolobus tephrosceles | reverse complement strand
CACCATAGCCTGGTGGGGGCAAACAGGACAGTAATTACCCTCACTCCCTTTTACAGATCGGTAAACTGAGGCCTAGGAAGGTGAGGTGAGTTGTCCAAGATCCCACAGTGAGAAGCAATCTCAACTCCCTGGACAAGGTCCTCTCTACCTTAGCAGTTTTTATCCTAAACCAGGGGTCTCCTCCATGGGCACACACTGCTCTGTATGTATCGCATGTATGTCTGCCCCAGCCTTCACGCCAGTTTCTCCCAAGGACACCTGCAACCAGGCTGCTCTGGATTACGGTCCACCGGGCCTGGAATCCCTCCTGCTGCCCCCCAGGTCAGGAAGAAATAGAGGAAACCTGCCTCATGGGGACTCCGAGTCCCTGTGCTAGCTCTAGCTCTAGAGGCGGTGGCAGAAGCAGGCTGGCCGCATTCATTGACAGTCTCGCACATGCACACCCACACGCTGCCAGCCGGTAGAGAAGCCCTGCCTGGGAGGGCCCTGGGAGGAGGCTGATCACCGCACCCAGGATGGCCTCCTGCGTCCGCTCCCTCCCGAGGACAGCCAGGCCCAATCTGTTCCTATGTAGTTGGGGTCAGGGGGTGGCCCAGTAGGAGACAACAGATCTCAGTTCTCTTTCTGGATACAGCCAGGGCCCTGATTTCGGCTCGGCCCCAGGCCAGCCCTCACTTTAGCCAAAGGCTGTGGCCAGGACTGGATCGGGTGCTCTGGCGGTCAAGACCTAGGAATGTCCCCTACCCGCAGACCCGCAGCTGCAGCCCGGTGGACCGGGAATACCTCCTTTATAGGAGGTGTGGGAGGAGGCGAGAGATCTCATGAGGAAGTCAGAGGGGCACACGAGGTTGGCATCCCCATGGAATTTGTCTCAGGAAAGCAGGGGTGAAGGCGAGGGCTCCCCAGAGCTGCGTGAGGTCCCCGAGCTACCTGGGGGGCGGGGTGGGAGGCGCGTCTCCTCCTGGCCCCTCCCTGGGGCCTGCCGGGAGCTGCTGGGCAGGGGGGCGGAGGCCGAGGTCAGACTCCGGCGCCAAGGACGCCTGCCCCACCCAGCCGTGGCGCAGGGGTCCCGCGCGCTGCTCCCAGGAAAGCGCGTTTGCAGGGGTTGGGGAGAGCAAGGTAGCCTATCGCCTGCCCCTCCAGCGGAGCCTCAGGGTCGGTCCCCGATCCGGCGCCTCGGTGACGGGGAGCAGGGGACACCTGGGCGCGCGCCGCACCTTGCCACCCCCGCCCATCTCTCAAACGGGAGCCTCGGCCAGCGGGGCAGCAGCTTTGCCAAGGACGCCAGAAAACCGTACCTTGGCGACCCGCCCCAACCCCTCTCCACCCCCCGAGTCCCGCCCGGGTCCCCAGCCCCTCGCGCGCCCCACTTACCATGCTGGCGACGCGCTCGCCGGCCCGCGGCTCTGCAGCCCTCGCGCGTCGCAGCTCCCCTGCTCGGATTTGAACCCTCCTGCAAGGCGCCGGCTCGGGCCGGGACTGCGAGCCGGGTCGGAACCGCGGAGCGGCAGGCGCCGGGAAAACGCGGGCGGACGCCGGCGCCGGAGCCGGATTGGCGAGGGACGGACGCGCTCCGCGGCGCTCGATCGCCTGCCCCAAAGGCGGAGGGAAAACCCGGCCTGACTCACCTGCGCGCGGCGAGCCCACAGCCCGGCCCCGGCCCCCGGATGTAGGGGGCGGGGCCGCCTACCAGCGAGCGAACCTGGGTCCCGCCCGGCCCCGACCGCGCCCCCGGCCCCGACCCGCCAAGGCGCCGCATGGCGGTGGCCGGGGGAAGCTGGGCCGGCTGCACCTCGCGTCGCTGCCTCCCTGAGCGCCCCAGCTCGGACCCGAGGGGTGGGCAGCCCCAAGCACGGCCCACGCCCCAGAGGGCGCACAGCCAGCCGGCTCCTCCTCCCCCGCCGTTTGCCTCGCCCGCCTCCTCTAAGGGAGAGGCGCGTGAGGTCCCTCACCTCCCTAATTGTAGCCGCCTCCTCTCCGGAAAATATGATTTCCCCTCTTTGGGGCTGAACCACAGTAGCTGAACCACGGTAGTACTTTGAGAAGTGAAAAGATTTTACCCCACGACTCTGGCTGAATTGGGCACAAAGTTATTTTCTTTTTGCCTCCAAAGTGTTCTAGGGGCAGCAAAATCAGGTGCCTTCAGGGGCCAGAAAAATTACGCAAATGAGTCGTGAGCTTCCTACTGTAAGACAGTAGGAAGACATGGAAACAGACACAGACACGTAAAGAATTCATATTCGAGAAATTAAAACACCGTTTCTAATTCAAAAGTTAAGCATAGAGTTACCATATGACCCAGCAATTATATTCCTCAAACAAGTAATGTTCTTAGAAGTACTAGTCACAATAGTCAAAGAGCCAAAAGGTGGAAACGGCCCAAACTAACAACTGATGAGAGTGTAAGCAAACTATGGTAGATTCAGTGGACTATTATTCAGCCATAAAAAAGAAATGAGGCCACGTGATGACTCACGTCTGAAATCTCCCAGCACTTTTGGAGACCAGGAGTTCAGGAACAGCCTGGGCAACTCGCAAAACCCCATCTCTATCTTAAAAAAAAAAAAAAAGAAAAAGAAAAAAAAAAGGCCCTATGTGATGTGGTGGTTCACCCCTGCAATCCTAGCATTTTGGGAGTCCAAGGCAGGCGGCTCACTTGAGGTCAGGAGTTTGAGACCAGCCTGGCCAACATGTCGAAATTCTGTCTCAACTAAAAACACCAAACATTAGCCAGGCATGGTGGAGCAAGCCTGTAATCCCAGCTACTCGGGAGGCTGAGGCAGGGGAATTGCTTAAACCCAGGAGGCAGAGTTGCAATGAATGGAGATTGCGCCACTACACTCCAGCCTGGTTGATGGAGTAAGATCTGTCTCAAAAAAGAAAAAAAAGAAAAGAAAAGAAAAAGAGGAATGAAATACTGATGTACTGATGATACCTGTTACAACATGGATGAACCTCCAAAACATTATGGCAAGTGAAAGAAGCCAGACACAAAGCCCGTATGTGTTAATGATGCCATTTATAATAAGTAAGTAAATCCACACAAACAGAAAGCAGGTTAGAACCAGAGGCTGTGGGGAGAGAGAAAGGCAGAGTGATTGCCTAAGGAGCATAGGATTTCCTTCTGGGATGAGGAAAATGTTTTGGAGCTTGATAGAGGTGGTGGTTGCACAACATTATGAATATACAAATGTCATTGAATTGTTTACTTTAAAACGGCTAATTTTATGGTATGCACACCTCAATTTAAAAAAAGCTTGTCACTTGTGGAACAAATTTGGCCCACGGCACAAATTTGCAACCCCTTGTGTTCTGTAGTGTCCTTACCAATTCTTTTTTTTGTTTTTTTTTTTTTTTGTTTTTTTGTTTTTGAGACAGAGTTTCTCTCTGTCGCCAGGCTGGAGTGCAGTGGCACAATCCTGGCTCACTGCAACCTCTGACTCCCTGGTTCAAGTGATTCTCCTGCCTCAGCCTCCCGAGTAGCTAGGATTACAGGCATACGCCACCACTTCCAGCTAATTTTTGTATTTTTAGTAGAGCCGGGGTTTCACCATGTTGGCCAGGATGGTCTCGATCTCCTGACCTTGTGATCTGCCTGCCTTGGCCTCCCAAAGTGCTGGGATTACAGGCATGAGCCACAGTGCCCGGCCCCAATTCTTGTTCGGACAGCATAGAACTTCTAGGAAGAACTTCTGGCGGGGCACTTTGGTGGTTCACGCCTGTAATCCTAGTACACTGGGAGGACGAGGTGGGCAAATCACTTGAGGTCATGATTTGCCTGCCTTGGCTTCCCAATGTGCTGGGATTACAGGCCTGAGCCACCATGCCTGACCAGAAGAACTTTTTCTTTTCTTTTCTTTTTTTGAGACAGAGTCTTGCTCTGTCACCCAGGTTGGAATGCAGTGGCGTGATCTCGGCTCGCTGCAAGCTCCGCCTCCTGGATTCACGCCATTCTCCTGCCTTAGCCTCCCGAGTAGCTGGGACTACAGGTGCCCACCACCACACTTGGCTAATTTTTTGTATTTTTAGTGGAGATGGGGTTTCACCGTGTTAGCCAGGATGATCTCGATCTCCTGACCTCATGATCCGCCCCACTTGGCCTCCCAAAGTGCTAGGATTACAGGCGTGAGCCACTGTACCTGGCAACTTTTTTTTTTGAGATGGAGTTTCACCCTTGTTGCCCAGGCTGAAGTGCAATGGCATGATCTCAGCTCACCGCAACCTCTGCCTCCCAGGTTCAAGCGATTCTTGCCTCAGCCTCCCGAGTAGCTGGGTGGCACAGGCATGTGCCATCCTGGTGAGGAGGAATTTCCTTATCTCTCTGGCCACCACCTCTGGCCTCATCACCTTTCTTCTTAACTGTTGCAACAACCTGCCTTGGCTTCCTACTGCCCAGCCACCCCCTACTCTGCCCCAGAGGGAACCTTGTAGCCTACGCATTCTGTCCCCACACTCCTCTGCTGGAGAGGCGTAGTCCCAGCTTCAAGACTGGCCCTGCAACTCCTTTAGTCTTCGGGCCAAGCCACTGCTACTGCTTCCGTGCACCTCTGCTCTGGGGGCTGCCTCTGTGTCCTCATCCCTATGTGACTGGTTGTTGGGATAGTCCATTAAGAGCACCCACTGTCCTCAAGGCCCCTCCTTCTACCCTCAAGGCAAAATTAATCACCCCATCCTCTTGCTGCTCCGGGCT
>NW_022329698.1:0-1643 GCF_002776525.5 Piliocolobus tephrosceles | reverse complement strand
CTTGTAGCCTGTACTACATATGCAGAATCTGATATAATATTCACAGGTTGATTAAAATCTTCTAACACTGTAATGACTGCAACCAACTCTGCCCTTTGAGCTGATTGATATTGAGTTTTGATTACTCGTTCTTTTGGCCCTGTGTAAGCTGCTTTTCCATTGCTGGAACCATCAGTAAATACTGTCAGAGCATTTTCTAAAGGTTCATGTCTGGTAATTTTAGGTAAAATCAAAGTAGTCAATTTTAAAAACTGGAAGATTTTTGTTTTTGGGTAATGATTATCAATAATTCCCACAAAATCAGCAAGGCCAATTTGCCATGCACCAGAATTGATAAAGGCTTGTTTAACTTGTTCCTTGGTTAAAGGGACAACTATTTTGTCTGGGTCATCACCACACAATTTTATTATTCGTAATCTTGTCTGACCAATTAATGTAGCTATTTGATCCAAGTACAATGTAAAAGTTTTAATTGTACTGTGTGGAAGGAATGACCACTCCACAAGATCAGAATTTTGAACAATGATGCCTGTTGGAGAATGTGCAGTGGCAAAAATCAAAAGTTGGAGTGGGGCCAAAGAATCTATTCTATTTATTTGCGCTGACTGAATTTTTTCTTCCACTAATTTAATTTCTTTTGTTGCCTCTGGGGTCAATGTTCTCCTACTATTTAAGTCTGGATCTCCTCTTAGGATAGAGAACAAATTTGACATGGCATAAGTAGGAATGCCTAGAGTTGGCCGAATCCAATTAATATCACCTAATAATTTTTGAAAGTCATTTAATGTTTTCAATGTATCTTTTCTTATTTCTATTTTTTGTGGCTTAATTTTTCTATTTTCTATTTGCATCCCTAAATAATGAAAAGGATCAGAGGTTTGGATCTTATCAAATGCAATTGTTAGTCCTGCGTTGGCAACCTCTGCTTGCAGAAATGTGTAACAGTCAATTAATCTGTCTCTTGTTTCTGCAGCACATAAAATATCATCGATATAGTGAATGATATAACAATCTGAAAATTTGTCTCTAACTGGTTGAAGGACTTGACGTACGAAAGTTTGACAAATAGTTGGACTATTAAGCATTCCCTGAGGCAAAACTTTCCACTGAAACCTGGTGGCTGGCTCTTTATTATTTATAGCTGGTATAGTAAAGGCAAATTTTTTACAATCTTGCTCTGCCAGAGGAATGGTAAAAAAGCAATCCTTAAGATCAATTATACTTAAAGGCCAGTCTTTTGGGATCATGGCCGGAGAGGGCAATCCAGGTTGGAGAGGCCCCATGGGTTGAATTACAGCGTTTACAGCTCCTAAGTCCATTAACATACGCCATTTGCCTGATTTTTTCCGAATTACAAATACAGGAGAATTCCAGGGTGAGAATGGAGGCTCAATGTGTCCCTTTTCTAATTGTTCCTTTGCTAATAAATGTAAAGCCTCCAGTTTTTGCTTTGGTAGCGGCCACTGATTTACCCATACCGGTTTTTCTGTTTTCCAAGTTAATGGAATGGGTTTAGGAGGCTCTACAGTGGCCGCCCCTAAAAAGGATACCCTATTCCTTTTCTTTCTTGATTTTTCTCAGTCTCAATTGGGACTTTAATGCCATTTTCATTTTTTCCTAATCCCTTTCCTGGTATATATCCC
>NW_022329697.1:0-2887 GCF_002776525.5 Piliocolobus tephrosceles | reverse complement strand
AGCCCGGAGCAGCAAGAGGATGGGGTGATTAATTTTGCCTTGAGGGTAGAAGGAGGGGCCTTGAGGACAGTGGGTGCTCTTAATGGACTATCCCAACAACCAGTCACATAGGGATGAGGACACAGAGGCAGCCCCCAGAGCAGAGGTGCACGGAAGCAGTAGCAGTGGCTTGGCCCGAAGACTAAAGGAGTTGCAGGGCCAGTCTTGAAGCTGGGACTACGCCTCTCCAGCAGAGGAGTGTGGGGACAGAATGCGTAGGCTACAAGGTTCCCTCTGGGGCAGAGTAGGGGGTGGCTGGGCAGTAGGAAGCCAAGGCAGGTTGTTGCAACAGTTAAGAAGAAAGGTGATGAGGCCAGAGGTGGTGGCCAGAGAGATGAGGAAATTCCTCCTCACCAGGATGGCTGCAGGATGATACAGTTCTGGCCACTCACAGACAGCGTGGATGCAGGAAGACAGACCACAGATCCACAACAGCAAAGGTGCACGCCGGTGCGGGCAGGACTCAGCCTTCCAGCACTTCAAGACAGGCCCATGATAAGCGTTCTGTCCTTCTGACAAACCTTCCCCATAAGGAAAAGGGAGAAGGACCAACTCACCTTCACAGATGCTGCCACTTGCCAGGCACTGTGCAGGGTGCTTTACAGCACCAAACCCAAAGTGCTGGTTCACTCAACCCTCCCCTTTTAGAGATGAGGAAACTAAGGCTCAGAGAGAGAAATTAAATTGTCCCAGGTCAGCCAATTCAGGAAGTGGGTGCATCTAGGGAGGTTGGTTTCGCTTCCCCTGGCCTGGTGCCCTAAGTGCCCCACCCCTTGGCATCTGAGCAGTGTGGCTCCCATGCCAACTCTACAGGAATGTCATGTCTGGGGGCAAGTGGCCCCTTGCAGGGGCATCTGCTGTGCAGGCCCAGGACGGTAAATAAAGTTCACTGAATACGAGTTCCCCCAATCCCAGCAGGAGTCCAGCTTGGCCTCTCCCATGCTGTCCAGGAAAATGCTGGAGGGAGAAAAAGAGGCCTGGCCTCCTGTTGGCTTCTACCTCCTCACCTCTGCCCAGCCCACTTTCTTCTCCCAAAGGCCTCAGCAAGGCCAATGGGAGGCCAAGGTCAAGGGGATGGGGTGAGAACAAGAGGCAGCCTGCATGGACAGGAGTGCAGTGTAGCAGTTGAGCACTTTCTTTTATATTTTTATTTTTTTGGAGACGGAGTCTCGCTCTGTTACCCAGGCTGCTGGAGTGCAGTGGTGCAATCTTGGCTCACTGCAACCTCCACCTCCCAGGTTCAAGTGATTCTCCTGCGTCAGCGTCCTGACTAGCTGGGACTATAGGCCTGTGCCATCACACCTGCCTAATTTTTGTATTTTTAGTAGAGACGGGTTTTCACCACGTTGGCCAGGCTGGTCTTGAACTCTTGATCTCAGGTGATCCACCTGCCTCGGCCTCCCAAAGTGCTGGGATTACAAGCATGAGCCACCGTGCCCTGCTTTTTTTTTTTTTTTTTTTTTTGAGGCGGAATCTCACTCTGTCACCCAGGCTGGAGCGCAGTGGCGCAATCTCGACTCACTGCAAGCTCCACCTCCTGGGTTCAAGCCATTGTCCTGCCTCAGCCTCCCAAGTAGCTGGGACTACAGGCACCCACCACCACACTCTGCTAATTTTTAGTAGAGATGGGGTTTCACCATGTTAGCCAGGATGGTCTCGATCTCCTGACCTTGCGATCCGCCTGCCTCAGTCTCCCAAAGTGCTGGGATCACAAGCGTGAGCCACCACACCCGACCTTTTTTTTTTTTTTAAAGACATGGTCTCATTCTGTCACCTAGGGTAGAGTGCAGTGTTCGATCATAGATCACTGCAGCCTCGAATTACTAGGCTCAAGGGATCCTTTTGCCTCAGCCTCTCGAGTAGCTGGGACTACAGGCACCACTGGCTTGGCTAATTTTTTACTTTTTTATAGAGACAGGGTCTTGCTATGTCGCCCAGGGAACTCCTGGGCTTAATAAATCCTCTTGCCTTGGCCTCCCAAAGTGTTGGCATTACAGGCGTGAGCCACTGCACCCAACTCAGAATCTGAGTTTTCATCAGAACTTATCTGTGACCCCTCTGTCTCTTCCTCATGCCACTTCTAGCAAGTGGATTCTTACAAGAACCTTCGTTCAAACCCTCTCATAAACATCTCTATCACTGTCTCTCCCACTCAGTTGACAGAATGAACACCTTCTCGGCAGCTTCCAGCTTCCAGGCCCTCCTTGGCCCGTTTCTTTCCCTAGAGACCCAGGGGAACCAGCCTCCCTGCCTGTGCCACCTCACAGGCCCCATGTCCAGCTGCGTGTGCAAGCTCCTCTCTCTCAACACTTCGGAGGCTCCCAGCACCTACTTCAAGAGGCTTCTCTGGGTCTGCTCTCGGGTGCCACCTTCGTCCCTTCCCGCCACTAACCTTTCCCACGCAGGGCTTGGACCTCACTAGCCAGGTGAACGTGCCCTGCCTTCTCTAGCACTGCTATGTGCTCTGCTGGAAACACTCCTCAGTGGAAATGCTTCCAGGACCATCTCAAAAGCCATTGCTCCAGTGAGGCCTTTCCTCCGGTCCCCCAAACAACCAAACAGGTTCTTGCTCTGAAACTTTATCTGTCCCAATGAGTAACCCTATCAAGGACTGAGACCCAGAGCAGCTATTAATGGGTTTTCTTAGACAAGTCCTCTGAAGTCTGGCAGTTCTTTAGAAATTCTGGCTGGGCGCACGCCTGTAATCCCAGCACTTTGGGAGGCAGAGGCAGGTGGATCACCTAAGGTCGGGAGTTCAAGACCAGCCTGACCAACCCCATCTCTACTAAAAATAAAAAATTAGCCCGGAGCAGCAAGAGGATGGGGTGATTAATTTTGCCTTGAGGGT
>NW_022329696.1:0-2887 GCF_002776525.5 Piliocolobus tephrosceles | reverse complement strand
ACCCTCAAGGCAAAATTAATCACCCCATCCTCTTGCTGCTCCGGGCTAATTTTTTATTTTTAGTAGAGATGGGGTTGGTCAGGCTGGTCTTGAACTCCCGACCTTAGGTGATCCACCTGCCTCTGCCTCCCAAAGTGCTGGGATTACAGGCGTGCGCCCAGCCAGAATTTCTAAAGAACTGCCAGACTTCAGAGGACTTGTCTAAGAAAACCCATTAATAGCTGCTCTGGGTCTCAGTCCTTGATAGGGTTACTCATTGGGACAGATAAAGTTTCAGAGCAAGAACCTGTTTGGTTGTTTGGGGGACCGGAGGAAAGGCCTCACTGGAGCAATGGCTTTTGAGATGGTCCTGGAAGCATTTCCACTGAGGAGTGTTTCCAGCAGAGCACATAGCAGTGCTAGAGAAGGCAGGGCACGTTCACCTGGCTAGTGAGGTCCAAGCCCTGCGTGGGAAAGGTTAGTGGCGGGAAGGGACGAAGGTGGCACCCGAGAGCAGACCCAGAGAAGCCTCTTGAAGTAGGTGCTGGGAGCCTCCGAAGTGTTGAGAGAGAGGAGCTTGCACACGCAGCTGGACATGGGGCCTGTGAGGTGGCACAGGCAGGGAGGCTGGTTCCCCTGGGTCTCTAGGGAAAGAAACGGGCCAAGGAGGGCCTGGAAGCTGGAAGCTGCCGAGAAGGTGTTCATTCTGTCAACTGAGTGGGAGAGACAGTGATAGAGATGTTTATGAGAGGGTTTGAACGAAGGTTCTTGTAAGAATCCACTTGCTAGAAGTGGCATGAGGAAGAGACAGAGGGGTCACAGATAAGTTCTGATGAAAACTCAGATTCTGAGTTGGGTGCAGTGGCTCACGCCTGTAATGCCAACACTTTGGGAGGCCAAGGCAAGAGGATTTATTAAGCCCAGGAGTTCCCTGGGCGACATAGCAAGACCCTGTCTCTATAAAAAAGTAAAAAATTAGCCAAGCCAGTGGTGCCTGTAGTCCCAGCTACTCGAGAGGCTGAGGCAAAAGGATCCCTTGAGCCTAGTAATTCGAGGCTGCAGTGATCTATGATCGAACACTGCACTCTACCCTAGGTGACAGAATGAGACCATGTCTTTAAAAAAAAAAAAAAGGTCGGGTGTGGTGGCTCACGCTTGTGATCCCAGCACTTTGGGAGACTGAGGCAGGCGGATCGCAAGGTCAGGAGATCGAGACCATCCTGGCTAACATGGTGAAACCCCATCTCTACTAAAAATTAGCAGAGTGTGGTGGTGGGTGCCTGTAGTCCCAGCTACTTGGGAGGCTGAGGCAGGACAATGGCTTGAACCCAGGAGGTGGAGCTTGCAGTGAGTCGAGATTGCGCCACTGCGCTCCAGCCTGGGTGACAGAGTGAGATTCCGCCTCAAAAAAAAAAAAAAAAAAAAAAGCAGGGCACGGTGGCTCATGCTTGTAATCCCAGCACTTTGGGAGGCCGAGGCAGGTGGATCACCTGAGATCAAGAGTTCAAGACCAGCCTGGCCAACGTGGTGAAAACCCGTCTCTACTAAAAATACAAAAATTAGGCAGGTGTGATGGCACAGGCCTATAGTCCCAGCTAGTCAGGACGCTGACGCAGGAGAATCACTTGAACCTGGGAGGTGGAGGTTGCAGTGAGCCAAGATTGCACCACTGCACTCCAGCAGCCTGGGTAACAGAGCGAGACTCCGTCTCCAAAAAAATAAAAATATAAAAGAAAGTGCTCAACTGCTACACTGCACTCCTGTCCATGCAGGCTGCCTCTTGTTCTCACCCCATCCCCTTGACCTTGGCCTCCCATTGGCCTTGCTGAGGCCTTTGGGAGAAGAAAGTGGGCTGGGCAGAGGTGAGGAGGTAGAAGCCAACAGGAGGCCAGGCCTCTTTTTCTCCCTCCAGCATTTTCCTGGACAGCATGGGAGAGGCCAAGCTGGACTCCTGCTGGGATTGGGGGAACTCGTATTCAGTGAACTTTATTTACCGTCCTGGGCCTGCACAGCAGATGCCCCTGCAAGGGGCCACTTGCCCCCAGACATGACATTCCTGTAGAGTTGGCATGGGAGCCACACTGCTCAGATGCCAAGGGGTGGGGCACTTAGGGCACCAGGCCAGGGGAAGCGAAACCAACCTCCCTAGATGCACCCACTTCCTGAATTGGCTGACCTGGGACAATTTAATTTCTCTCTCTGAGCCTTAGTTTCCTCATCTCTAAAAGGGGAGGGTTGAGTGAACCAGCACTTTGGGTTTGGTGCTGTAAAGCACCCTGCACAGTGCCTGGCAAGTGGCAGCATCTGTGAAGGTGAGTTGGTCCTTCTCCCTTTTCCTTATGGGGAAGGTTTGTCAGAAGGACAGAACGCTTATCATGGGCCTGTCTTGAAGTGCTGGAAGGCTGAGTCCTGCCCGCACCGGCGTGCACCTTTGCTGTTGTGGATCTGTGGTCTGTCTTCCTGCATCCACGCTGTCTGTGAGTGGCCAGAACTGTATCATCCTGCAGCCATCCTGGTGAGGAGGAATTTCCTCATCTCTCTGGCCACCACCTCTGGCCTCATCACCTTTCTTCTTAACTGTTGCAACAACCTGCCTTGGCTTCCTACTGCCCAGCCACCCCCTACTCTGCCCCAGAGGGAACCTTGTAGCCTACGCATTCTGTCCCCACACTCCTCTGCTGGAGAGGCGTAGTCCCAGCTTCAAGACTGGCCCTGCAACTCCTTTAGTCTTCGGGCCAAGCCACTGCTACTGCTTCCGTGCACCTCTGCTCTGGGGGCTGCCTCTGTGTCCTCATCCCTATGTGACTGGTTGTTGGGATAGTCCATTAAGAGCACCCACTGTCCTCAAGGCCCCTCCTTCTACCCTCAAGGCAAAATTAATCACCCCATCCTCTTGCTGCTCCGGGCT
>NW_022329695.1:15107-32884 GCF_002776525.5 Piliocolobus tephrosceles | reverse complement strand
CTGGGGTGGGAGGATAGCTTGAGCACAGGACTTCCAAACCAACCCACAGTACCCTGACCAGCCAGCTGTCTCCCTCTCCCACCCGTCTTCCTCACTGAAGCCCAGGGCACCCTCATCACCCTGTTGTCAGCCCCTGCCCTAGGGACCTACCGTGGCCAGACCTTAGTGCCAGGCCTGGCCCCTCCTGGAGAGCATGCAGGCCAGGGCCTTGTCTCACGCACCCATCGGCTTCTCCCCTCCTTTCTCACCCACTCCTCCACACTTTTGCTCAAGCCAAGCCTGCCTCCAGGGTGCTTTATCCTCCCCTGCCCGCATCTTACGTCCTCTCTGAGGCCTTCCCTGGTGGCTGAGTCCCCAGTGGTGTCCCTCATGTGCTTGGCCAGTACTACGTGTAAAATGGGGAGAATGACAGACCAAACTCAAAGAGCATCGAGGAATGAATGCGGGCACTCGGGTCAAGTGCTTGGAGCAGAAGCTGGCACACAGCAGTGCTTGGTGAACATCAGCATCATGCATTATTATTAATATCACTCTTCATATCCCATTTCATTTCATGCTGAATCCACATGTGGCCTGCTGCTCTCTTTCACATTTGCTAACCAACTGAGCGAGGAAGTGGAAAGGACACTGGAGGCAGAGACTGGTGGACCTGGATCTGAATTCCATGACTCCCGTGTGTTACCCCAGGGAAGTCACATAACCTCTCTTGGCCTCTGTTTCTGAGTCTGTAAAACGGAGCTAATGAGTCCCCCCCTCTCAGGGCTGTGATAAGGATCTGATGAGGCAATGTCTACGAAAGCTCCAAGTAAACTGGGAAGAAATGCTGTGAGAACGACAGTAGCCGGGGAGGAAATTCCAGGCCAGCCATCGTATGGCTGGAGTCAAGGGCCAGGTGGTTCTGACTTTGATCAGATCTAGAATGTCCACAAATGGCTAGTCTGTGCCAGACTTTTGAAATATGAAGTACATTGTAAAGTCACCTCTAAACCTCTCCACTTGTCCCCTCCAGTCTGTCCCCAACTGCTCTCTGCACCAGCTGGTCCTTCTCATTCTCTCCTGGTATCCCAGCCTCCTGACCTCCCTTCCCAGATTCTGCCCACTTAAGTCAAACCCTGCACCATGGCCAGTATGATCTACCTTCCTGCAACCCATTCATTCATTCGCTCCCTCATGCATTACACAATCGCTTATTCAGTTATTACCAGGTGTTCTGGAAATAAAGCAGACCAAAATCCCTGCCCTGATGGGTTTTACATTCTAGCAAAATACAGATTTGCTATGTAACTTCTTTGCTTTAAAAACTCCACTGGTTTTCCAATTATGCTGGAGTCAACAAAAGTCTTGGCCAGGCGTGGTGGCTCACGACTCTAATCCCAGCACTTTGGGAGGCCAAGGCGGCCAGATCATGAGATCAGGAGATCAAGACCATCCTGGCCAACACGGTGAAACCCCGTCTCTGCTAAAAATATGAAAATTAGCTGGGCGTGGTGGTGCATGCCTGTAATCCCAGCTACTCCGGAAAACTGAGGCAGGAGAATCGCTTGAACCAGGGTGTCGGAGGTTGCAGTGTGCCGAGATTGTGGCACTGCACTCCAATCTGGTGACAAAGCCAGACTCAGTCTCAAAAAAAAAAAAAAAAAAAATCTTGAGCATAGCCTCCAGGACAGTTTGTGGTCAGCCTCTGCTCCCTTTCACCTCCCTCCCCGCTTTCCCAGAAAGGAAGGGTGCCTTGGGCTCCAGGTGGACCATACCCCTTCAGACGCGGTGACGTTGCTTTGGTTGTTTTTGCAGTCTGGAAAGCCCTCTTTTAAGTTAGAAGTTGCTGAGTGTTTTCTCCGTAGAGGAGTTTATTCTCAGTCTGACCTGGTAGCCCAGGTCAAGGGCCTCTCCTACCCTGAGCTCTGCAGACAGACAAGTCACCTGGAGGCTCCTGACAAGGATTCTGCTTGACCCAATTTTAGTCAGGCAACTGAGGCTTCTCCCAGACCCATCTTGTACTTCCTTATATGATCCAGTTTTAGCAAGAACCCTGCTAGCTCACTGTGGCAGAAACCCCCACCCTCAATATCTGATCACCCTTGATACCTGCTCAGCCTCCTCATCCCCACCACCCTTCTGGTGATGTCTGGTCACCCTAGCCTGTCTTCAGCTGGAATCGTGTTAGGTGAGTTTAGCTAGAATCCCCGACCCCGATGTTGCTCTTAGTAATTCCCCATCCCCTGGTCCCCACCCTGCCCCTTGGCTATCCACCCCCACTCGCTTGTGCTGTATTCGGAGTTGAGCCCAGTTTCTTTCTGCCACTGCAAGAGCCCACTCTAGCAGTTCCTGTGTTTATCTCCATGGTCCTGAATAAAGTCTGCCTTACCACACTTTTTTTTTTTTTTTCCGAGACGGAGGCTGTCTCTGTCTGACGCGGAGTCTGGCTTTGTCGCCCAGGCTGGAGTGCAGTAGCCGGATCTCAGCTCACTGCAAGCTTCGCCTCCCGGATTTACGCCATTCTCCTGCCTCAGCCTCCCGAGTAGCTGGGACTACAGACGCCCGCCATTACGCCCGGCTAATTTTTTGTATTTTTAGTAGAGACGGGGTTTCACCGTGTTAGCCAGGATGGTCTCGATCTCCTGACCTCGTGATCCACCCGTCTCGGCCTCCCAAAGTGCTGGGATTACAGGCTTGAGCCACCGCGCCCGGCCTTTTTTTTTCTTTTTGAGATGGAGTCTCACTGTGTCATCCATGCTGGAGTACAGTGGTGCGATCTTGGCTCACTGCAGCCTCCGCCTCCCAGATTCAAGTGATTCTCTGCCTCACCCTCCTGAGTAGCTGGGATTACAAGGCACGTGCCACCACACAAAGCTAATTTTGTTTTTATTTTTATTTTTTTAAATTATTATTATTTTTTTGAGACAGAGTCTTACTCTGTGGCGCAGGCTAGAGTGCAGTGGCACAATCTTGGCTCACTGAAACCTCTGCCTCCCAGGTTCAAGCAATTCTCCTGCCTCAGCCTCCCAAGTAGCTGCGACTACAGGTGCCTGCCACCATGCCCAGCTAATTTTTGTATTTTTAGTAGAGACAAGGTTTCACCACATTGGCCAGGCTGGTCTTGAACTCCTGACCTTGTGATCCACTCGCCTCGGCTTCCCAAAGTGCTAGGATTACAGGCATGAGCTACCGTGCCCTGCTTTGGCCAGCTAATTTTTGTATTTTTAGTAGAGATGGGGTTTCACCATGTTGGCCAGGCTGGTCTCAAACTCCTGTCTTCAGGTGATCAGCCCACCTTGGCCTCCCAAAGTGCTGGGATTACAGGCGTGAGCCCTGCCTTTTCCTTGTGTGCACCCAACCTTTACTGTGCTTTAACAAGTATTATTGAACAACTTTTGTTTTGTTTTGATTTGTTTTGTTTTGTTTCACTACAGGCACCAACACGGCTCACTGCAGCCTTGACCTCCCGGGCTCAGACAACATTCCCACCTCATCCTCCAGAGTAGCCAAGACTACAGGCATGCGCTGCCTCACCTGGCTAATTTTTTGTAGAGACCGGGTCCTGCCGTGTTGGCCAGGCTGGTCTTGAACTCCTGGGCTCAAGTGATCCTCACACCTCAGCCTCCCGAAGTGCTGGGATTACAGGTGTGAGCTACTGCGCCCAGCCTCACTTTTTCTTAAACACTCCCAAAGGTCATCTTCCTAGTTGCTTCCCCAGCATCATCTACACAGTGGATGCCGAGCCCTGTGTGTGTGTGTGTGTGTGTGTGTGTGTGTGTAAAGGGGGCTGGTAAGGGATATGTGTGGTGTGCGTGTGTGTGTATGTAGAAAAGGGCTGGTAAGGGATAGCAGTGGTTTTGTGGGTGGCCAGAGGAGGGAATCAGGGAGCACTTTCCAACAGGGAGACAAGCAAGGGTCTCTGGGGGACGTGCATGTGGTCAGGACCTGGATGAATGAGTAGGATGTCACCACAGGAAGAACTGCCTGTTGGGCGACGGGGCCTGCAGGTGCAGAGACAGGGAGACCAGTGGCATGGGACATACAATGGAGTCATCCAGTGTTCCCTGGGCCAGGAGAGGAAGGTGAAGAAAGGAAAGGAATAGGGAGGGAAAGCGGCGAGAGGCGAAGCTGCCTGAGTGGGAAAGGACTTGAGGGTCAAGCTGGGGAATTGGACCCCAGCCTGTGAGGTGGGGTCAAGCAAAAGCTCCCACAGAACAAGAACAGGTTATAGGGGTGGCTAAGGAGAAGCAGAGACTAGCAACTTTCTAAAAAGGAGAGGAACTCTTAGCTTTTGGTGATGAGGCCAAATGGAAAACCGGGCGTGGGGCCGCCACAGCTTCAATAAGCCAGAAATCCAGTCTTTATAGTCAAAATTCCTGAACAAAACGTGGCCGTCAAATAAAACAGGGTTTTTGGGTCTTCGGTTCACACTCCCTAGGGCAGAGTTTCAGATGATCAGACCAAAATTAAGGCTGTTGGGGCAGACATGACTTGATAGAGGTTTATTGGAAGCCAAATGTGAGGATCAATGCAGGAAGCTGGGTGTGTTCCAGAGTCCACTACAAGGTGGAAGGTTTTTTATAAGAAGGTTTAGGGAAGAGAGAGGGGCTCCTCATACCAGAGTTGTCCTTTTGCATTAGAGGTACAATACAGAGGTTACAATCATGGGCTGCAGATGACAACATGCAGGCTAAAAATTTTTTTTTCTTTGAGACAGAGTCTTATTCTGTTGCCCAGGCTGGAGTTCAGTGCCATCTCCATCTCACTGACTGCAACCTCCGCCTCCCAGTTTCAAGCGATCCTCCCACCTCAGCTTCCTGAGTAGCTGGGACTACAGGTGCGCTCCACCACGTCCACCTAATTTTTGTATTTTTTTGGTAGAGACAGGGTTTCAACATTTGGCCAGACTGGTCTCGAACTCCTGGCCTCAAGCGATCCACCCGCCTCAGCCCTCAGAAGTGCTGGGATTACAGGTATGCGCCTCTGTGTGCCCGGCCTAAAATGTTCTTCATGCAGGACAATCAGCAAAGCTTCAGGATTCAGAAACGATCAGTGTCATTGTCAGCGTCAGTAGGTTATGTATTAATCAGTATGTTAACGGTTTGAGGAACTCACAGAGGAGCTCACAAGAAGATTCTTTACTCTTCCTGTGACAGGATATAAGCCCCGAATCCTAAGACCTTCACCTTCCCTGGTGGTTAATTTGAAAGCCTGCCAAATGTATCCTGAAGGTTATCAATGGCGAGATCAAAGATGAGCATGGGCCTGATGATAACGCTGGTGACTGGCATGGAGGTGGCATCCACCCAGTGAGGGCCTCATCCAGCAAGCCAGAGCAGCCGGCCCACAGGGAATGGGCTGCATTGTTCAGGTGGGCCTGAGAGCAAGAGGAGGGGAACTGGAAGAGAAGTAAGGTTGTCAGACAAAATGCAGAATGCCCAGTTAAATGTGAATTTCAGATAACAAATTTTTTTTTTTTTTTTTGAAACACCCAGGCTGGAGTGCAGTGACACGATCTGGGCTCACTGCAACCTCCGTCTCCTGGGTTCAAGCGATTCTCCTGCCTCAGCCTCCCGAGTAGCTGGGATTACAGGCATCCGCCACCATGCCCAGCTAATTTTTGTATGTTTAGTAGATATGGGGTTTCACCTCATCTCTACTAGCCTGTTGGCCAGGCTGGTCTTGAACTCTTGACCTCAAGTGATCCACCCACCTCTGCCTCCCAAAGTGCTGGGATTACAGCCAAGAGCCATCGCACCGGCTGGATAACAATTTTTTTTTTTTTTTTTTTGAGAAGGAGTCTTGCTCTGTCGCCCAGGCTGGAGTGCAGTGGCTCAATCTTGGCTCACTGCAACCTCCACCTCCCGGGTTCACGCCATTCTCCTGCCTCAGCCTCCCAAGTAGCTGGAACTACAGGCACCCGCCACCACACCTGGCTAATTTTTTTTTGTATTTTTTAGTAGAGCCGGGGTTTCACCGTGTTAGCCAGGATGGTCTTGATCTCCTGACCTTGTGATCCGTCTGCCTCAGCCTTCCAAAGTGCTGGGATTACAGGCTTGAGCCACCACGCCCAGCCAAAAAAATTTTAAGTATAAAAAAAAGTATAAGTATACAAAAATAACTGATTGCTGCCAGGCGCAGTGACTCACCTATAATACTACCCAGCACTTTGGGAAGCAGAGGCGGGAGGATTGCTTGAGGCCAGGAGTTCGAGACCAGCCTGGGTAACACGGGGAAAACTTTTCTCTACAAAAAATATAAAAATTAGCCGGGCAGAAGCTGAGGCGGGAGCATCGCTTGAACCCAGAAAGTCAAGGATGCAGTGAGGCCTGATGGCGCCACTGAACTCCACTCCAGCCTGGGCGACAGAGCAAGACCCTGTCTCAAAAAGCAAACAAATAGAAGAAGAAGGAGGAGGAGGAGGAGGAGGGGGAGGAGGAGGAGGAGGGGGAAGAAGGAGAAGAAAAGTAAAGAAAAAGAAAACCTGGTTACCTGCAGTTGCAATTTACTTGAGTGTTCTGTATTTTTATTTACTAAATCAGCAGACTCGACAAGGCACACTGAACAAGCCCACGGTGGGCTGGGGTGGAACATGGTAGAGCAGCAATGTCTCCCAAGAGTACCGGGCCCCAGAAACCCAGACTAGCGGTCATCCTGCATAAAAGAGGCGGTTGAATCACCTGCAGCGCCTGGAGATGAGGAAGGCCGGCGCCCGTCGTTTCCCCTGGCCTCTCCTCACCAGCACGGGCAAGCACTCGCCGCCCATGTCTTCTCCGTCCCTGCCCTGCAGGCAGCAGGCTCTGCGCTCCGGGATGGGGTGAACGGAGCGGGGCCCGCGCCTGGTTTCCTTCTCCCCGCCTGATGGCTCCCTTGTGGCTCCCTCCAAGGGTCTTGCCGGTCCCCCTCCTCCTTTGTCTGCACCCACATCTGGCAGCCCCTCCAGCCTTGACCTTGAGCCCTGTTCTCTGTTCTCTCCAGACCATGTCGTCCCATCCTGGGGTTCAATATACGGAGAACTTCAGCAGGGCATTTTTAAACCCTATTTCGACGTGCTTTACTGCGCATCCCCACTTTCCCCAATCTCCCTTCCCCTCCCTGGTGGTGGTGGTGGTGGTGGTGGTGGTGGTGGTTTTTTTTGAGACGGAGTCTGCATCGCCAGGCTGGAGTGCGGTGGCGCGATCTTGGCTCACTGCAAGCTCCACCTCCCAGGTTCACGCCATTCTCCTGCCTCAGCCTCCTGAGTAGCTGGGACTACAGGCGCCCGCCACTTCGCCCGGCTAATTTTTTGTATTTTTAGTAGAGACAGGCTTTCACCGTGCTAGCCAGGATGGTCTCGATCTCCTGACCTCGTGATCTGCCCGCCTCGGCCTCCCAAAATGCTGGGATTACAGGCGTGAGCCACCGCGCCCAGCCCCTCCTCTCTCTTGTTCACAAAACTGCTCAAAAATTTCTCTTGGATTCCCTAAGAAATGCATAGAAATGATCACTCTTCCACCCGACACCACAAAATAAAACTGACAACTGCTAAACCTGCACTGGGTAAAATTTATGATTAACTTTAAAATGACAGAAAAGCCAAATCTTCTTTAAATAACTTAGATCTGCAAAATCCTATCCAAGAGACTGGAGCTTGGTAGAAACAATGGCTGCAAAAGGAAAGGCAAACAGATGATGAAGAAATCAATTTTGTTTAAAAATTGAATCAGGCCCAGCATGGTGGCTCACACCTGTAATCCCAGCACTTTGGGAGGCTGAGGTGGGTGGATCACCTGAGGTCAGGGGTTCAAGACTAGCCTGGCCAACATGGTGAAACTTCATCTCTACTAAAAATACAAACATTAGCCAGGAGTAGTGGCAGGTACCTGTAATCCCAGCTACTTGGGAGGCTGAAGCAGGAGAACTGGTTGAACCTGGGAGGCCAAGGTTGCAGTAAGCTGAGATCACACCACTGCATGCCAGCCTGGGCAACAGAGTGAGACTCTGTCTCAAAAAAAAAAAAAACAAAAAATCGAATCAAATTAAATGGAATCAAATTAAATTCAATTCAAATTAAATTAAAATTAAAATTGAATTAAATTGATACCAGTGAAAATACTTTCCAACAAAATAAAATTTTTATGCAAAAAATAAGTGGTTTGACTGTGCCGTTTTTGTTTTGTTTTGTTTTGTTTTTTGAGATGGAGTTTCACTCTTATTGCCCAGGCTGGAGTGCAATGGAGCGATCTTGGCTCACTGCAACCTCCACCTCCCGGGTTCAAGCGATTCTCCTGCCTCAGCCTCCGGAGTAGCTTGGATTACAGACATGCGCCACCACGCCCAGCTAATTTTGTATTTTTAGTAAAGATGGGGTTTCTCCATGTTGGTCAGGCTGGTCTTGAACTCCCAACCTCAGGTGATCCGTCCGCCTCAGCCTCCCAAAGTGCTGGGATTACAGGCATGAGCCACTGCACCCGGCCCTGTATTTACATTTTATCAAGAAATTAATTTACTTTAATGCGTCTTGTTCCAAGAATGCTTTATTGACAAAACAATCAGTGTTGGCAAATATTCTAATTAAAATATTCCTTTCTTTCCTTTCCTTTCTGTTTTTCAGAGACAGGGTCTTGCTCTGTCACCCATGCTGGAGCACAGTGGTGTGATCATAGCTTACTGCAGCCTTGAATTCCTGGGCCCAAGCTGTTCTTCTGCCTCAGCTTCCCGGGGAGCTGGAATTACAGGCACACACAACCATGCCCAGCTATTTCAAAAAATGTTTTGTAGAGACAGGGTCTCACTATGTTGCTCAGGCTATAATTAAAATAATTCGATTCAAGATAAGCACCAATTAAAGCAGGTTGAAAATGCCCCCATCTGTTGAAAACTCCTAATTTTATACATCACTACCTGAATTCCAGACTCAAATAACCAACTGCCCATGGGACATTCTCACTTGGATGTCCCAAAACCTCATCAGACATATATGCCCAAAGGCAAACTGCTGATCTTTTTTTTTTTTTTTTTTGAAACAGAGTCTCACTCTGTTGCCCAGGCTGGGGTGCAGTGGCGCAATCTCGGTCCACAGCAACCTCTGCCTCTCGAGTTCAAGAGATTCTTGTGCCTCAGCTGCCCAAGTAGCTGGGATTACAGGCGCGTGCCAAATGTTTGTATTTTTAGTAGAGACAGAGTTTCACCATGTTGGCCAAGCTAGTCTTGAACTCCTGACCTCAAATGATCCTCCTGCCTCGGCCTCCCAAAGTGCTGGGATTACAGGCGAGAGCCGCCACACCCGGTCTGCTGATCCTTCTTTCATCCACTTGTCCTCCTTTTCAGACACCCTGTCTTGGACTGGGACCATCCAGTTACTCATGCCAAAAACTGTGGGCACCTGCCACCCTCACTTCTCTCACCCCCCAACCACAACCTAATGTCAAGTCCTATCAACTCAACAGCCAGGGTATCTCTCACATCTGTCCTCTTTCCAGCTCTACTTCCAATGCCCTCATCCAAGCTCACGGCATCTTCTCGCTCTCCGTACAACCAGTCTCCTCAAAACCACTGTGGTACCCTGATCCATCCCCCACACTCATGGTTTAACAGTTTAAAAAAGTGAGTGGGCGGGAAGCTCACATCTGTAATCCTAGTGCTTTGGGAGGCCGAGGCAGGAGAATTGCTTGAGGCCAGCAGTTTGAGACCAGCCTAAGCAACATAGTGAGACCCCATCTCTAAAAATTTAAAAAAAAAAAACTAAATTAAAATAAAAGTAGTTGACATAGTAAACCAGGACCTCCCCTTTCAGCAAAGGCAGACTAGGTACTTTGGCCAAAACCTTCTGGTAAAAACAGCTACAAAAGCATTTTAAAAATTTACACACACACACACACACACACACAAAATCTTTTTTTTTTTTTTTTTAAGAAAGACAGGGTCTTACTCTGCCACCTAGGCTGGACTGCAGTCTCCTGATCATAGCTCACTGTAACCTCAAACTCCCGGGCTCACGAGATTCTCCTGCCTCAGCTAGGATTACAGGCACACATCACCTTCCCAGCTAATTTTTTATATTTTTTCTAGAGATGGGGGTCTCGCCATGTTGCCCAGGCTGGCCTTGAACTCCTGGCCTCAAGCCATCCTCCAGGTCAGCCTCCCAAAGTGCTGGGATTACAGGCATGAGCCACCATGTCCAATTGACACACACAATCTTAAAAGCATCAAAGAGGCTGGGTATGGTGGCTCATGCCTGTAATCCCAGCACTTTGGGAGGCTAAGGTGGGTGGATCACCTGAAGTTGGGAGTTTGAGACCAGCCTGGCCAAGATCGTGAAACTCTGTCTCTACTAAAAATACAAGAAAAATTAGCAGCGCATGGTGGCAGGCAACTGTAATCCCAGCTATTCAGGGGGCTGAGGCAGGAAAACAGCTTGAACCTGGGAGGTAGAGGTTGCAGTGAGCCAAGATCGCTGCGCTGTACCACTTCAGCCTGGGTGATAGAGTGAGACTCTGTCTCAAAAAAAAAAAAGGCCGGGTGCTGTGGCTCAAGCCTATAATCCCAATCCCAGCACTTTGGGAGGCCTAGGCGAGTGGATCACCTGAGGTCAGGAGTTCGAGACCAGGCTGTCCAACATTGTGAAACCCATCTCTACTAAAAATACAAAAACTAGCCAGGCATGGTGGTGGGCGCCTGTAATTCCAGCTATTCAGGAGGCTGAGGCAGGAGAATTGCTTGAACCCAGGAGGCAGAGGTTGCAGTGAGCTGAAACTGTCCCTTTGCATTCCAGCCTGGGTGAAAAAAAAAGCAAAACTCCATCTCAAAAAAAAAGCATCAAAGAACTAACAAAATAGTGAAGAATTGCTATGCTGAATCTGAGAGAGAACAGGACTCCCCAGAGATGACCCAGATACTTGAGGCTGCAGTTGCCCTGTAAGCTTTTGCCAATTGAAAAGACTGGCTGAGAGGCTAAGATCACTTTTGGTGGCTTTGCATGGCTGGAGATAAACATCTAAGTCTGGGGCCTGCCAAGACTGTGGGTGATAAGCCACCTCCCACACGCGATTCAGGCCCAAAGGACTGCATTTCAGAAGTAAAGGTGAACTGAAAGTAAAGCCGTCCTTACCTGAATGACAGTCCAGGTTTGAGTCATCCAGGTTCCCAAGAAAACACCACACCCTAAGTATGAACTCTGATGATCTCAGTTTGCTGATCCCTCCAGGTGCCTGGTAAAAGCAATAGAAAAATTCTGTTTGGCCAGGCCCGGTGGCTCACACCTATAATCCCAGCACTTTGGGATGCCAAGTTCAGAGGATCACTTGAGATCAGGAGTTTGAGACCAGCCTGGCCAACATGATGAAACCCCATCTCTACTAAAAATAGAAACATTAGCTTGGTGTGGTGGTGGTCACCTGTAATCCCAGCGACTCAGGAGGCTGAGGCAGGAGAATCACTTGAACCCAGGAGTCGGAGGTTACAGTGAACCAAGACTGCACCACTGCACTCCAGCCTGGGCGACAGAGTGAGACTCCATCTCAAAAAAAAAAAAAAAAAAGAAAGAAAGGAAAACTCTCTTTGGTGAATTAGTTCTACAAATAATTTCAGAATCACAATGTTTAACATACAAAAATAAACAGACACACGAGGAAGCAAGATTTCTTGAGCTAAAACCATCAAAAATAACAGTCAATAGAAATAGAGCCAGAGGAACTCCAGACCGTAAAACAAATTATACTTATTATGTTCAAGAAATTAAATGCCAAAATTGAAAATTTCAGCAAGGAACTGGAAGCTCTATAAATTATATAACATATGTGAAAAATAAATAAATAGAAAGTCAGCCAGGTGCAGTGGCTTGCACCTGTAACCCCAGCACTTTGGGAGGCTGAGGCAAGGAGATTACTTGAGGCCAGGAGTTTGAGACCACCTGGCCAACATGACAAAACCTCGTCTCTACTAAAATTATAAAAATTAGCTGTGCATGGTGGTGTGCACCTGTAATCCCAGCTACTCGGGAGGCTGTGGCAGGAGAATTACTTGAACCCAGGAGGCCGAGGTTGCAATGAGTAGAGATTGCACCACTGCACTCCAGCCTGGGTGACAGAGCAAGACTCAGTCTCAAAAAAACAAAACAAAACAAAAGTCTATGACTAAAAAATTCAAACTAAAGGCGAGGCACAGTATCTCACGTCTGTAATCCCAGTATTTTGGGGGAGGCCAAGGTGGTGGGTCATGAGGTCAAGAGATTGAGACCATCTGGCCAACATGGTGAAACCCTGTCTCTACTAAAAAAAAAAAATACAAAAACTTAGCTGGGCGTGGTGGCATGTGCCTGTAGTCCTAGCTACTTGGGAGGCTGAGGCAGGATAATCGCTTGAACCCAGGAGGCGGAAGCTGCAATGAACCAAGATCACACCACTGCACTCCAGCCTGGTGACACGGCAAGACTCAGTCTCAAAAAAAGAAAAAGAGAAAGAAAAATTCAAACTAAAACTATAAGCTCAATGGATAGGTTTAACAGCAGATATGATGTGGCTGAAAAATGAGTTAGAGAACTGGAAGGCAGGTCAGAAAAAACAATCCAGAAACAAGCGTAGAGAGACACAAGGATGTGAAATGCAGAAGAAAAGATTACAGATCTGGAAGTTACAATGAGACTATCTTACATACGTTTAATTGCAGTCTCAGAAGAAGAGAAGAGGAACCAGACCATCAGACCAGACAATATATTAAATTATGGTTGAGAATTTTCCTGAAGGGATGGAAGATAGCAATCTATAGATTTAAGAACTTGAACAGATGCCAAGCAGAGTTTTAAAAAAGAAATTCACACTTGACCGATCATGGTGAAAATGTAGGAAATCAAAGACAACAAGAAAATCATAAAAACAACAGATAATAGTGCTGGTTATTTGCCTCAGGTCTCTGTACCCTTCTATAATCTGCTCTGAGATGCTGGGGCTAGGGTCTGCAAGCCACATTTTCCAGGCCCCCTTGCCAGCTGACTTCCTGTTAGCTTCTGCCAATCAGAGGCACTAAAGGGAGATTAGCAGGTGGGAGAGGGGATTCCTTCCTGTCTCAGACAAAAATAGACTCAGTGAAAAAAAAAAGAGACAAAGCACATCACTATATAATAACAAAGGTTTAATTTCCCAGGATGGCATAGTATCTCTAACTTTCAGTCATCTGTTAACGTGGCCTCAAAATACACAAATGAAGTAAAATTTTTTTTCTTTCTTTCTTTTTTTTTCTGAGATGGAATCTTGCTCTGTTGCCCAGGCTGGAGTGCAGTGCTGCGCTCTCGGCTCACTGCAACCTCCACCTCCCACGTTCAAGTGATTCTCCTACCTCAGCCTCCCCAGTAGCTAGGATTACCGATGTGTGCCACCACAGACGGCTAATTTTTGTATTTTTCATAGAGACGGGGTTTCACCGTGTTGGCCAGTCTGGTCTCGATCTCCCAACCTCAGGTCATCTGCCTGTCTCAGCCTCCTAAAGTGTTGGGATCACAGGTGTGAGCCACTGTGCCCAGCCTCAAAGGAAGTAAAATTTCTGAATGTCCTGATGTTAAAATGGTTGGGAAGCACTGACTTACGGTATGTTCCCTGAGGCCTATGCTCTACAGAAAAATTACCCTAGGTAAGGACCACAGGGACGCAGCAAGTGTAAAGGCCCTGCAGTGGGCCGGTGGGACTGGAGCTTGAATAACGGGACAGTGGGAGAAGATGAGGTCAGAATCAGGCTGGAGCCACGGCAGCTATGACCTGACAGGACATGGTAAAGAGGGAGCTGTGGGAAGCCACTGGAAAGAATGAAGCAGAGAAGGAACATGACCAGATTCAAGGCTTAGAAAGCCACTTTGGCTGCTGTGTAGAGAATGGACTAGGTGGAGTGAGACAGGAAGCAAGGAAGCAAGCTGGGTGGTTCCTGCAGTAAGCCAGGTGGGAGAGGGCAGGCGCTAGCACTGAAGGCTGCAGAGATGAAAGAAGTGGAGGGATGTGAGATGTATCTGGAGAGGGAATCTATAGAGTTTGCTCGTGAATGGGATGGGAGGGGTGTGATACGAGGTGAGGGAAGAAAGTGAGGCTACTACCGGGTTTGTGCTTCCACTATGGACTGGAGGGTCGTAGCATAGACTGCAGTGAAGAAGACAGGTTGGAAGGGGGAAATCAAGCATCTTGCTCAGGACCTATGAAGTTGCAGAGCCCAGCTGACATCCACGTGGGGACAGCCCATAGGTGGTATTTGTTGACTGCGTAAGTGAGCTCAATTCTTCTGGTGGGGAACACGGTCTGTAGTAAGGTTCTGGTGGGGAACACGGTCTGTAGTAAGGTATAGTGCTGAGTTTTAGACAACTCTGCCAAAACCCCTTCAGTGGAGAAGACGTCGGTTGCCCTGGGCCTTGCACCCACTGGTTCTGGATGTGTCATCTCCCGGGCTCACGTGCTGGATTCACGTCGGTCCTCCCTCCTCTGTGGCCACTCTTCAGAGACTGGGTCTCTTACTCTTTTCCTCACAGGGCATTTCTAGGCCCCTCACTATCCTATTCAGATTCTTATTTTCAGAGCCTCTTTGGGTTTGAAGACGGCGTTCTGTGTTCTGCCACTGCCAGCCCCCATGAAAACACCATTTCCTTGGTTCTTCATAACCCTGCGAGACAGAGCCCACCGCCCCCATTTTAGAGAGTGTAAGCTGAGGCTGAGGGTCACATGCTACATATAAATTCCACAGTGGGATTCGAGCCCAGAACAAACGGATTTAAGAGCCCCCCCTACTCCGTCTCACTCTATATTCTCACTCCATTCCTTTGGTTTTCACATTTACCTGCATTTTCTTTCAGGACTTTTGAATCACCTCTCAAAGGTGAGAAGACAAGGGGCTGAAATCTTCCTGTCCGATGTAGGGAGTCTCTAAGCTGCCCAGGTACATGTGAGCTCCGGTTACATTTCTGGAAGGACATGGGCAGGAAACCGAGAGAGATGGGAAAGTGGCTCGGAGAGGACCAGCACTGCTGGCGCTGAGGAGTGGCTGAGTGAGCAATTTCAGAGGCAACGCCTACAATGAACCAGTGTGGCCCAGTGCAGTGGCTCACGCCTGAAATCCCAACACTTTGGGAGGCCAAGGCAGGATGATTGCTTGGGCTCAGGAGTTGAAGACCAGCCTGGGCAACATAGTAAAACCCCATTTCTACTAATTTTTTTTTAAAATTAGCTGGGTCTAGGGTGGTGCGCACCTGTGGTAATTAGCTGGGTCTGGAGTGGTGCGCACCTGTGGTAATTAGCTGGGTCTGGATGGTGCGCACCTGTGGTCCCAGCTACCTGGGAGGCTGAGGTGGGAAGATCGCTTGGGCCCAGGAGCTTGAGGCTGCAGGGAGCCATGATCACACCACTGTACTCCAGCCTGGGTAACAGAGTGAGACCCTGTCTCAAAAAACAAAACAACAAAAATAAATAAATGAGTGAAAGGAACCATCCTGGACAGACAGGGCAGGTTTAACCTCCAGGGCCCCAGGTTTCCACAGGTGACTTCTCTCGGATTCCTGGCAGGGCAGCAGGTGGACCCAACAGGCCAGTGTGGGGCAGAAACATGGCTCTCCCTAAACGCATTCTCCTGCAGGCCCCTCTAGTCTCGGGGGTTCGTAAAGTAACATGTTGCTCTGATGGCTGTCAAGACATGAGGAAGGGGGACCAAACAGCAGGAAGTAATGAGAGAGGATGGTTGTCACCAGTCAGGGGCCACCCTGCCCTGGGCTCCCGCTCCCAGGGTTCCCTCACTTGGAGGCAGCCACTCTCAGCCTTGTTGGAAGGGCAAGCCTCAGAAACATCCCAGTGTGGACAAGAATGTAACCAGTCCTTTCTCCCCACACTTCCCTCCCCTGACTACTAAAGGGCATGATTTTGTTGTTTTAATTTGAATGTTTATGGAGTTTTTAAAACCTTTTCATTGAAGTGTAACATACACACAGAAAATCTCCCAAAGCTGGCTGGGCACAGTGGCTCACGCCTGTAATCCTGGCACTTTGGGAGGCTGAGGCGGGTGGATCACTTGAGGTCAGGAGTTCGAGACCAGCCTGGCCAACATGGTGAAACCCCATCTCTACTAAAAATACAAAAATTATCCAAGCGTGGTGGCACGTGCCTATGATACCAGCTACTGGGGAGGCCGAGGCATGAGACTCACTTGAATCCAGGAGGTGGAGGTTGCAGGGAGGTGAGATCACACAACTGCACTACAGTCTGGGTGACAGAGCGAGACTCTGGCAAAAGAAAGAAAGAGAGAGAGAGAGAAAGACAGAGAGGAAAAAGAAAAGTGCCCAAAGCATATGTATATATTTTTAAATTTAATTTAATTAATGTATTTATTTACTTATTGAGACAGAGTCTGAATCTACCACCCAGGCTAGAGTGCAGTGGCAAAATCACAGCTCACTGCAGCCTCGACCACCCAGGCTCAAGCAATCCTCCCACTTCAGTCTTTCAAGTAGCTGGGACTACAGGTACATAGCACCATGGCTGGCTCATTTTTGTATTTTTTGTAGAGACAGGGTTTCCTTATGTTGCCTTGGCTGGTCTTGAACTCCTGGGCTCAGGCAGTCCGCCCACCTTGGCCTGTCAAGTTGCTGGGATTAGAGGCGTGAGCCACTGTGCCTGGCCTCACATGTATACGTAAGTCTAGTGCTCAGTGAATTATCACAAACTGAACATACCCTTGTAAGCAGCCCCTAGCACAAATTCCCATTCCCACCCCTGTCAGGCATGGCTGCTGCAATGTAAATTGGTGCCACCTCTGTGGTGGTTTGATAGCAATCCCTACCCAAATTCCACGTCCACATAGCTTCTGACTCAACTGCATTCTCACACATGTGTGAGATGATGTGTGTACAAAGTTTTCCTTTGCACTACTGTTTATTACAACCCAAGACTGGCCGGGAACAGTGGCTCACGCCTGTAATCCCAGCACTTTGGGAGGCTGAGGCAGGCGGATCACCTGAGGTCGGGAGTTCAAGACCAGCCCGACCAACAGGAATAAGCCCCGTCTCTATTAAAAATACAAAATTAGCAGGGCGTGGTGGCACATGCCTGTAATCCCAGCTACCTGGGAGGCTGAGACAGGAGAATCGCTTGAACCCAGGAGACAGAGGTTACGGTGAGACGAGATCACGCCATTGCCCTCCAGCCTGGGCAACAAGAGCAAAACTCCATCTCAAAAACAAAAACAAAAACAAAACCTAAGACTGGTAATGATCTACATCCCATCAGTAGGAGACTGGGTAAATAAATTATGTTAGGTTGGGTCCACATAGTGGGATGTCACATAGCAGACCTAAAAAAAAAAAAGAGAGAGAGAGAGAACTCTCTAGGGACCAATATTAACAATCTCCAAGATATTCTAATAGGTAACAGAAAACAAGCGACAGAAACCCTGCCTGTGCTGTGCTGCTCTCTGTTAACAAAAGCAAGTAGGCGGAGAGCAGATATACTATTTTCAGTGTACATGGAGGATGTCTCTGGAAGGACATGCAAGAAGCTAGTAACATCGGTTCCTCCAGAAAGGGAAATGGGGGACTGGGGAATGACATTGCCCCATGCACTCTTTGTTTTTAGAGACAGGGTCTCACTCTGTCACCCAGATTGGAGTGCAGTGGCGCCAGTATAGCTCACTGCAGACTCTTAACTCCTGGGAGTCTGAAGCAATCCTCTAGCCTCAGCCTCCAGGGTGGCTGGGGCTACTGGCGTGAGTTACCATACCTAGCTATTTCACCAAAATGTTTTGGATTTTATTTTATTTATTTATTTATTTTTGAGACAGGGTCTCCTTCTGTCACCCAGGATGGAATG
>NW_022329695.1:0-10107 GCF_002776525.5 Piliocolobus tephrosceles | reverse complement strand
TCTGGATATGCACTGCGGGTACACCTCGGTGTCAACCTTCCCCATACCACAGAGCCTCCTCCAGCATGAGCTGAGGGATACTCTAAAAGCCTCTGACCAGCACTCCTCAAAAAGTGAGTCTCAAAAGACGAGAAAAGACTGAGGAACCCTCAGGGACTGGAGGACACTAAGGAGCCATGACAGCTAAAAGCAATGCCAGGTTGGATCCTGGACCAGAAAATGGACATTAATGAAAAAACTGGTTAAATCTCTGTAAAGCTTAGCTGGGCCTGGTTGCTGGTGCCTGTAGTGCCAGCTACTCAGAAGGCTGAGGTGGGAAGATAGCTTGTGGCCAGGAGTTCTAGACCACCTAGGTAACATGGTGTGACCCCCGTTTCTAAATAAATTAAAAATTTTTTTTTTCGGCTGGGTGTGGTGGCTCATGCCTGTTATCCCAGCACTTTGAGAGGCCAAGGCGGGTGGATCATCTAAGGTCAGGAGTTCAAGACCAGAATGGCCAGCATGGCAAAACCCTGTCTCTTCTAAAAATACAAAAATCAGCCGGGCATGGCGGTGGGCACCTGTAGCTCCAGCTACTTGGGAGACTGAGGCACAAGAATCACTTGAACCCGTGAGGTGGAGGTTGTAGTGAGCCGAGATCACGCCACTGCACTCCACCCTGGGTGATAGAGCAAGATTCTGTCTCAAAAAAAAAAAATGCTTTTTATTTGAGATAGGGTCTCACCTCTGTTACCTAAGCTGGAGTGCAGCTGGCACAATCTCAGCTCACTGCAGCCTCGACTTCCTGGGCTCAAGACATCCTCCCATCTCAGCTTCTCAAGTAGCTGGGACTACAGGTGCGGCCAACATGCCCAGCTAATTTTTGTAGTTTTTGCAGAGGAAGGGTTTTACCATGTTGCTCAGGCTGGTCTCAAATCCCTGGGCTCAAGCGATCCTCCTGCCTCAGTCTCCCAAAGTGTTGGGATTACAGGCGAGAGCCACAGTGCCATAATTATATTATATAAAATAATATAATTTATATATTTTATTTAAATATAAATATATATATTTATATATAAATTTATATAAAAATTTATATAAAATTTTTATATTTTATATAAAAATAAAATATATATTTTATTTATATATAAAAATATATATATATTTTTTTTGGCCAGGTGTGGTGGCTCACGCCTGTAATCCTAGTACTTTGGGAGGCTGAGGCGGATGGATCATGAGGTCAGGAGATCGAGACCATCCTGGCTAACATGGTGAAACCCCATCTCTATTAAAAAATACAAAAAAATTAGCCGGGCATGGTGGCAGGTGCCTATAGTCCCAGCTACTCAGGAGGCTGAGGCAAGAGAATGGCGTGAACCCGGGAGGTGGAGCTTGCAGTGAGCCAAGATCGCACAACTGCACTCCAGCCTGGGTGACAGAGTGAGACTCCGTCTCAAAAAAAAAAAAAAAAAATTTTTTTTTTTGTATGTGAAGTGCAGTGCAGTGCAGCGGTGCAATCTCAGCTCACTGCAAGCTCCGCCTCCTGGGTTCATGCCATTCTCCCGCCTCAGCCTCCTGAGTATTTGGGGTTACAGGTGCCCGCCACCACTCTCGGCTAATTTGTGTGTGTGTGTGCCTGTGTGTTTTTAGTAGAGATGTGGTTTCACCATGTTAGCCAGGATGGTCTTGATCTCCTGACCTCATGATTCACCCAACTCGGCCTCCCAAAGTGCTGGGATTACAGGTGTGAGCCACCGCGCCTGGCCAAAAACTATTTTTTTTCATTAGCTGGGTGAGGTGGCACTTACTTGTAGTTCCAGCTACTCTGGAGGCTGAGGTAGAAGGATCCATTTGGTCTGGGAGGTCGAGGCCACAGTGAGCTGTGATCAGGTCACTGCACTCCAGCCTGGAGAGAGGGAGACCCTGTCTCTGAAAAAACCATAAAGACTGGAGTTTATAGTATTGTACTGATGTTAATTTCCTCATTTTGATCTTAGTGCTATGATTACATAAGATGTTAACACTGGGCGAGGCTGAGTGAAAGATATAAGGTGTGAAAGGAAACTAAGGCTGGCCGGGCGCGGCAGCTCAAGCCTGTAATCTCAGCACTTGGGAGGCTGGGGCAGGCGGATGACTTGGACCCAAGAGTTTGAGAAGAGACTGGCAACATGGAGAGATCTCGTCTCTACAAAAAATACAAAAATTAGCCAGGCATGGTGGTATGTGCCTGCACTCCCAGCTACAGGGAGGCTGAGGTGGGAGGATCACCTGAGCTCCAAAGTTGAGGCTGTGGTGAGCTGTGATTGTGTCACTGCACTGCAGCCTGGGTGACAGACGTGAGACCCTGCCTCCAAAAAAAAAAAAAAAAAAAAATTCAAACTAAGGCTTTACACCCTGCCTGCTCCTCTTGCAACATGTGGATTCCCATGACACCCTCCCTCTTTCCCTCCAGCCCGCTTTTCCCCTTTCATAGGGAAGCCCTCAAAATCATCTGTGGAGAGAGGCACAGACCTCGTTCCTGGGCATGCCCTTAACATTGGCAAAATAAAATTTCATATCGATTGAGACCTGTCTTACACATTTTGGTTTACAGAAGGAATTCTATACTATTTTTTGCAACTTTTCTCTGTATCTTAAAACTATTTCAAAATAAAACTTAAAACAGGCCAGGCGCGGTGGCTCACGCCTGTAATCCCAGCACTTTGGGAGGTCAAGGCAGGTCAATCATGAGGTCAGGAGATCGAGACCATCCTGGCTAACACATGAAACCCCAACTCTACTAAAAATACAAAAAATACAAAAAATTAGCCGGGTGTGGTGGCCGGCGCCTGTAGTCCCAGCTACCAGGGAGGCTGAGGCAGGAGAATGGCATGAACCCAGGAGGCAGAGCTTGCAGTGAGCGGAGATTGCAACACTGCATTCCAGTCTGGACAACACAGCGAGATTGCCTCTGCAGAAAAAAAAAAAAGCTCCAAGAAAACACCAAATGGCGGATGTGCCGGTGCAGCGGGCGGGGGGAGGGGGGCCCAGAGGTCCTGGTGGCCCTGGGATGGGGAATCGCGGTGGCTTCTGCGGAGGTTTCGGCAGTGGCATCGGGGGCCGAGGTCGCGGAGCTGGCGGAGGCAAGGCCGAGCATAGGAGTGGATGCCCGTCACCAAGCTGGGCTGCTTGGTCAAGGACTTGAAGATCGAGTCCCTGGAGGAGATCTACCTCTTCTCCCTGCTCATTAAGGAACCTGAGACCATTGACTTTTTCTTGGGGGCCTCTCTCAAAGATGAGGTTTTGAAGATTATGCCGGTGCAGAAGCAGACCCGCGCTGGCCAGCACACCAGGTTCAAGGCCTTTGTTGCTATCGGGGACTACAATGGCCATGTCAGCCTTGGTGTTAAGTGTTCCACGGAGGTGGCCACCGCCATCCGTGGGGCCATCATCCTGGCCAAACTCTCCATTGTCCCTGTGCGCAGAGGCTACTGGGGGAACAAGATCGGCAAGCCCCACACTGTCCCTTGCAAGGTGACAGGCTGCTGCGGCTCTGTGCTGGTGGTGCGCCTCATCCCTGCACCCTGGGGCACTGGTATCGTCTCAGTGCCTGTGCCTAAGAAGTTGCTCATGATGGCTGGTATTGATGACTGCTTCACCTCAGCCCGGGGCTGCACTGCCACCCTGGGCAACTTCGCCAAGGCCACCTTTGATGCCATCTCTAAGACCTACAGCTACCTGACCCTGACCTCTGGAAGGAGACTGTATTTACCAAGTCTTCCTATCAGGAATTCACTGACCACCTTGTCAAGACCCACACCAGAGTCTCTGTGCAGCGGACCCACGCTCCAGCTGTGGCTACAACATAGGGTTTTTATACAAGAAAAATAAAGTGAATTAAGCCTGAAAAAAAAGAAAAAGAAAAAGAAAAAGAAAGGCCTAAATAAATAGGCTGGGCATGGTGACTCACACCTGTAATCCCAGCACTTTGGGAGGCTGAGGCAGGCGGATCACCTGAGGTCAGGAGTTCGAGACCAACCTGACCAACATGGAGAAACCCCGTCTCTATGAAAAATACAAAATTAGCTGGGTATAGTGGCTCATGCCTGTAATCCCAGCTACTCAGGAAAGCTGAGGCAGGAGAATCGCTTGAACCTGGGAGGCAGAGGTTGCGGTGAGCCGAGATCATGCCACTGCACTCCAGCCTGGGCAACAAGGGCGAAACTCCATCTCAAAAAAAAAAAAAAAAATCACCCAGAGGCAAATCCCGGCATATTTTCTTCCAGTTCCTTCTCTTACATGGGGGTGACACTTTCTGCTCCACCTAAGGAAGGTCATGGCAGACACAGGATTCTATATCACTACATTGAGGTATCATGGCAGCCGGGGACGGTGGCGCATGCCTGTAATCCCAGCATATTGGGAGGCCAAGGCGGTGGATCAGTTGAGGTCAGGAGTCCGAGACCAGCCTGGCCAACATGACGAAACCCTGTCTTTACTAAAACTACAAAAAAATTAGCCGGGCGTGGTGGCACATGCCTGTAGTCTCAGCTACTTGGGAGGCTAAGGCACAAGAATCGATTGATCTCAGGAGGCAGGGGTTGCAGTCAGCCATGATTGTGCCACTGCACTCCAGTCTGGGTGACAGAGGGAGACTCTGTCTCAAAAAAAAAAAAAAGAAAAGAAAAGAAAAGAAAATGAAATGAAATATCATGACAGGCATCATCACTCTCATTTCACCAACAGGGAAATTAAGGCCTAGGGCAGGTCAAAGGTCACACAGCTAAGAAGGGCTAGGGCTGAATGTGAATGCAGGTCCCTGAGGCCAAGTTCCAGAATCTCACCACCATGCCAGGATTCTTGGTGGTTGTTTTTTTTGTTTTTGTTTTTTGTTTTTTTTGAGAAGGAGTCTCACTCTGTCATCCAGCCGAGAGTGCCATGGTGCGATCTTGGCTCACCACAACCTCCGCCTCCCAGGTTCAAGCCATTCTCCTGCCTCAGCCTCCCAAGTAGCTGGGATTACAGGAGCACACCACCACACCCGGCTGATTTTTGTATTTTTAGTAGAGATGGCGTTTCACCATGTTGGTCAGGCTGGACTCAAACTCCTGACCTCATGATCCACCCGCCTTGGCCTCCCGCAGGGCTGTGATTACAGGCATGAGCCACTGCACCCTGCCCCACGCCAGGATTCTTTCGAGGAAGTTCATTCCCTCACTCCTGCACACATTCATTTCAGCATGCCGAGGGCCTTGTGGGTCCTGGCCTGTGACAGACTGGGGGTGACAGAGTCTAGCTGGCCGCAGTCCTGCCGTCACCCAGCTTCCATTCTAAAGGCTTAATGTCTGCAGCCCAGGTCATCTGCTACCCGGCCTGGCCCAGCATGACCGGGTGGGGAAGGCGAGATGCCCCTTCAGAAGGACTCATCACTGCCCAGCTGTCAGCACCTTCGGGGTCCCCTCAGCTCTCAGATCGAGGTCACCCTCTTCCCTGCTGGCCAGTGACTAAGCAAGTGGTATCAGGGCCTTTTCTGTGTAACGGGGACTCCTCTGTCAGGCACTTAGATCCAGAGCTCCTCTGCTGGTGCCCTCTGCCCAATCCCCTTCCTCCTTATTTTTTTTTTTTTTTTTTTTTTTTCCTTTTTGAGACAGGGTCTTGCTCTGTTGCCCAGGCTGGTCACTGTCCCCTCTGGTGCATTCTTTGTCCCCATCAGCCTAATAAGCTCCAGGGGCTGGTAGCTGGCACAGAGTAGGAGGCTACACTCCCTGACCTTTCTATGCTGCACACAGTCCTGTGCCCATCCTGTCCTCAGACCTGCCAGGGCCATGACCAACCTGCCAAGGGCGTGGGAAACTGTGTGTGACCCAGCTCTAGGAGGAGGTGGAGCAAGCAGAAGGTAGAGGAAGTTGCTGCCCCGGTGGGTTGGGGGGGGGGGGGGGGGGGGGGCGCGGCAAGGCCAGGCGGGTGAGGATGTGTGGGTGAGATTGTGTGAGTGTCTGGCTCTCCTGGGTGGGGCTGGATGAATGTTTGGGCACAGGCAGCGGCTGTCACATGGCCTGGCTGCGGGTTTGGGACAGAAGCCAGGTAGGTGGGCTGTGTCAGGCACAGCTACAAACTCTGCCAAGGAAGTGGACCAGTCAGGGTCCCGGGGAAACTCCTGCCTTGGCAGAAGATACTGGGGAGACGGGATGATTTGGGGAGGTCTTCCAAGGCCCATGGTGCTTCATGGAGCCAGGGCCCAGGGCACGGAGGGCTGTAACCCTGGCTTGCCTGATTGGCTGAACACAGACAGATGGAAGGAGGTGTAAGCAGCCTGCTAGATGGATGCCTAAGTGAGGGGGGAATGGGTGACCAGGTGGCTGAGACCCCCAAGACCAGGACCCCACTGTCAGGCCTGTGGCTTCCACAGGCCAATGGGAAGTGTTCCCCTTTGGGCACGAGGCCATCAGCTTCAGCTGAACACCCTTTTCCAAACACATAGAAGTCCTTCAGGTAACCTCAAAATTCACTTCTCCTGGCCTTCCCCAAAGGGGAAAAGAGAGCGGTGCCTGTGGGCAAGTGACCCTCAGCGCTGGTAGAGGGCACAGCACAGAGACTGCCTGCATGTGGGAGGCCCCCAGCAGACCTTGCCCAGACATCAGTCCTTGTTTGAGGCAAACTGTAAAATTATTACAATTTAGACCAGGCACCGGCCCCATGCCTGTAATCCCAGCACTTCGGGAGGCCATGGCAGGAGGATCTCTTAAGCCCAGGAGTTTGAGCCTGCAGTGAGCTATGACTTCACCACTGCACTTCAACCTGGGCAACAGAGGAAGACCCTGTCTCTAAAATAAATAAATAGGCTGGGCGTGGTGGCTCATGCCTGTAATCCCAGCACTTTGGGAGGCTGAGGCAGGTGGATCACCTGAGGTCAGGAGTTCGAGACCAGCTTGACCAATATGGTGAAACCCCATCTCTACTAAAAACACAAAAATTAGCCGGGCATGGTGGCCTGTGCCTGTAGTCCCAGCTACTCAGGAGGCTGAGACAGGAGAGTTGCTTGAGCCTGGGAGGTGGAGGTTACAGTGAGCTGAGATCGCACCACTGCACTCCAGCCTGAGCAACAGAGTGAGACTTTGTCTCAAAAAATAAAAAATAAAATAAAATAATAATAATAAAATATAAAGTCCAACAGAGGTTAAAAGTTAAACAAAAAAAAAGTAAAAGAAAAAAAGTAAAAAATAAAAATACAGGCCAGGTGTGGAGGCTCATGCCTGTAATCCCAGCACTTTGGGAGGCCGAGAAGGGCGGATCACAAGGTCAGGAGATCGAGACCATCCTGGCCAACATGGTGAAACACTGTCTGTACTAAAAATACAAAAATTAGCCGGGCGTGGTGGCGGGCGCCTGTAGTCCCAGCTACTCAGGAGGCTGAGGCAGGAGAATCGTTTGAACCCAGGAGGCAGAGGTTGCAGTGAGCCAAGATCACGCCATTGCACTCTAGCCTGGCGACAGAACGAGACTGTCTCAAAAAACAGTAATAAAAATTAAAATTAAAATTAAAAAAATATAAGCATAATTATTAGAGTTTAAATTGTGTGCACTGAAGCATCTATGGATGAAATGTCATACTGCATGGAATTTGCTTTAAAAGAACCCTGGAGTGTGGGAGGGTTTGTGTGGAAGTAAATAAAATCAGCCTCTGCTGGGTAACTTTTAAAGGCAGGCAGTGGGTACATGGGAGTTTAAAACAATTCCCTCCCTTTACCTTTGTGTATATTTGAAAGCTATTGTAATTAAGCTTTAAAAATAATCTAGGTAAAGTACTGGTTAAAAAAAAAAAGTGGTGGCCCATGACCAGCACCTTTTGGACAACTCTGGACTATGACAATCCAAGTCTCTATATTATACAGATTTTTTTTTCTTTTTTCTGTCTCCATTTTTTTTTTTTTTTTTAAGAGGAGTGCAGTGCTGCCCAGGCTGGAGTGCAGTGGCCCAATCACAAGCCTCTAACTCCTGACCTCAAGCAATCCTCCTGGCTCAGCTTCCTGAGTAGCTGGGACTACCACCACACCTGGCTTAAAACATTTTGAATCATGGTAAAACGCACATAAAACATGACATCTTAGCTATCTTTTTTTTTTTTTTTTTGAGACAGAGTCTTGCACTGTCGCCCAGGCTGAGATACAGTAGCCCTCTCTCTGCCCCCTGCAAACTCTGCCTCCTAGGTTCAAGGGATTCTCATGCCTTAGCCTCCCGAGTAGCTGGGATACAGGTGTGCACCACTGCGCCTGGATAATTGTTGTATGTTTAGTAGAGATGGGGTTTTGTCATGTTGGCCAGGCTGGTCTTGAACTCCTGGCCTCATGGGATCCACACACCTCAGTCTCCCAAAGTGCTGGGAGATTTCAGGCATGAGCCACCACACCTGGCCTCTTAACCATCTTAAAGTGTACAGTTCAGTGGTGTGAAGCACATTCACACCATTGTGCCACCCATCCCCAGAGCTCTCTTCGTATTGCTGTTGTAGTTTCACAATGACTGCTCCAGACTTCTTCCACCCCCAACCCCTTGCCATCAATCACTGCAACTGAGGGACTGCAGCCCAGGAGTTCCTGAGCAAAGTACCCTGTTACCATCTGGGGTGGCGGCTCCACCTGGACTTAGCTGTGGGGCTGGTCCAGGTTTCCGGCGGCCTGTAATCCCAGCACTTAGGGAGGTCGAGGCAGGTAATCTCATACCTGTAATCCCAGTGGCGTGTGAGTGGGTCAGTTGGACTGCCTGGACTTCCGGGGCGTGAGTCCTCACGGGCTCCTGAAGGTCTGAGCTCTGCTTGGGAGCAGGCACCTGAGCAAGTCATGGTAGCTCTCAACTTCCACCCCAACCTCCTGCCTGGGGCTGCCCCAGTCACCCCTGGGGATGGGGGGACCCATGGCAGAGGAAGCAGGAGGAGTGAACGAAGGCTCCTCCCCAGCTCAGCTGACTCAGGTCCAGGAGTCCACTTTGACCCCAGGTACAAGAGTGGGGAGGGCTAGGGAGGCTGGGTGGGTGCACAGCCCCACTGGCTCCACCCCACAGCCACAATGCCCCTCTGTGACACACCTTTAGAACAATCTTGGGGTGGATGTGGCGACTCACAGCTGTAATCCCAGCACTTTTGAAAGCTGAGGCAAGAGGATTGCTTGAGCCCAGGAGTTTGAGACCAGTTTGGGCAACATAGACCTTGCCTCTATTTTACAAAAAAAAATTTTTTTTTTTTTGAGATGGTGTTTTGCTCTTGTCACCCAGGCTGGAGTGCAATGGTGTGATCTCGGCTCACTGCAACCTCCACCTCCCAGGCTCAAGTCATTCTCCTGCCTCAGCCTCCTGAGTAGCTGAGATTATAGGCATGCGCCACCACACCTGGTTAATTTTGTATTTTTAGTAGAGACGGGTTTCGCCATGTTGGCCAGGCTGGTCTCGAACCCCTGACCTCAAGTGATTTACCTGCCTCGACCTCCCGAAGTGCTGGGATTATAGGCATGATCCACCACACCCAGCCTAAAAAGCAATTTTTAAAATAAATTTAAAAATTTAAAAGACCAGTCTTGGAGGACTGGCAGAGCTAGGGCCGGCACCAGGAGTTATCTGTTAGCCTGCACTTTGCAAGGTCTGAAATCCTTGGATGATGCCTCTCCAGGAACGCCCAGCTCTCCTCCTTCAGGCTGGGGCCTGGCCCAGCTCCAGGGGAGAGAGGACAAGGGAGGGCAAGGAGTGAAGGGCGGCCAGGGGACACACAGCTGTCAGGTCCCTGGACATGCCCAGGGGATGCTGCCTGCTTTACAAATGAAGAATCCGAGGCTCAGGAAGGTCACCAGGAAGTCACGGACAGGACTGGGATTCAGAGCCAGGGCTGCCTTGCTTCAGCTCCTCCTCCTGGTTAGAAAACCATCCTGAATTGTCTTTTTGCAGATGGTGGCTTGGAGCTGGGCATGGCCAACAACTGTCAGGCACTGGAATAGGAACTGGGGGAGTCTGGACATGCGCTGGCCACCAGTCCCCCACATTCAGGGCTCACTGTCTCTTGAGGGTGACAGAGGATAATGTACTGTGACAAGCGCCATCACAGCAAAGAAATAGAAAAAGCCCGGAGCAGCAAGAGGATGGGGTGATTAATTTTGCCTTGAGGGT